>NC_057796.1:104848066-105148066 GCF_018294505.1 Triticum aestivum
CTGGCGGCCCCAATTCCAGCCCTGCAAAATCTCTCTTCTCCATCGTCCCCTTCCGCGCCCAGATTGCTCAAATCCCTAATTCGCCGCCAACCCTCGAATCGCCCCTCGTCTCGTCTCTTTCCCCACCGTTCCCCACCTCTATGCCGGACGACGACAAAGCCGACGGTCGCGCTTCACCACCGCACCGGAGCTACCTCATCTACGCCCTCGTCCACCGCACCGGGTGGTCACCGACAACGTCGGCCGCCGCAACCGACGTGCCTCACAGACACCGAGTTCCACCGCATCAGGTGCGCTTCAGTGACGCCGTCTCCCAGCTCACCGGGGCTACTTCACCGAGCACATCATCGCACCTCCGCCCCCCAAGGCCGTTGGGGCTTCACCAGCGGTCTCGTCCACCACATCGTAGCGCTCCGCTGCCACTCAAGATCTGCATCCGTGCGCGGCCAGCCAACACCAGCGCATCACCCTCAACGGCTCTGAAGTGATCCGCACTCTAGCTAGGCGAGCATGCCCAAACGCCGGCCCGAACTAGGTATCCACACATCACTCCCTTGTGCACTGTTCCGACGATGTTTGGATATCCTTCCACTGCTCTCTTAGCTTACACGCCTATGCAACTCTGACTTTAACTCTTATTTCTTCGGGAGATATCATCTGAAACAAGCAAATCCATTTTTTAGCGAAGCATGACGGCGCTACGGGATCTGGTACACATCCTGCACACCCGTATAACCTTGTAAGTATCTGTCCTCCGGTACAACATCAAGGTCGATTCCTCTTATTTGATCAACCATTCGCCGTGTCAAAAATGCAGAGGGGGATGCAAGGAGCACAAGGCCTGCACATCCAAGCAAGTGGTAACATGGACTTGTACATGGAACATCCCAAGCGCAAGCAGAGCTGTAGTGAGCCTGTACAACGAGCTAGCGTAAGTCCCTGCATTTCATTTAATTTGTACTGGCATTCGTGTATGATTTGTGTGCAGTGGCTGATCCACGAATTCAAGTTACCAGGGGCAAACATTTAACTTAAAAAATACGAAGGCACTTGCACTCCGGAAATCAACATAACTTGAGAAATGTGAAGCTACATGCACTTTGAAAACCAGCTAATGATCCAAAGTAGTTCAGATTATAAACACTAAATGATGCAAGCACCAAAAAACACAAAATGCAACATTGTGTACAAGGACTACAAACATGGTTTGTACCTGCTTGAATTATTCATTCTTTGGCTGAAAATATCGAAGTGTAATTGCACGTATAACCAGTGCGCAAACTGCATATCAATATATCTATCCTACACAAGTATGCCAATAGTTTCAAACAACAGATTAGAAAAGTATTTATGCTATGTTGTCATGATACGGGGACTTTCTGGTAGATGGCCTCGACGTTTCCTCAAGCTATGAAAATGCACTATAATTTGCTTGTCATCAATGCCTGCAAATCTATGTCTCTCTCAACATAGTAGATCATCATTAGACACTAAATCCTTCAAAGAGCTTGCAAAATGCTTGCATTAGATCCCTCATTAGACACTATATGTTCATCACCAGGAGCATGTAAAATGTTTGCATCAAATCCTTCATTAGCAGTCTATTCATTAGACACTTCAGGCTCAAGAACAACATGAGCTTGTATGTTTGCACCGGAAACTTGATTAGATACATCAGATTCAGTCAGTTCAGTATTGATTGGGGGAGTTATAAAATAAGTAGAAATTGGTTTCATATTCTCATAGATTCCCTACATACAAGCAGTTTTACAACACCGTCAGGTTTAACTATTGGCCAGAAATTGAAGAGTTGAATTAGATATAATCAGGTATGTGATGTACCTGCTCGTTGCGCATGCTACTCTTGCAAGCTGCGACTGTCCATTTGCGCAAGCTCGATGCCATGCCCGTGCTGCCGCCGCTGCCTCCCACGTAGGCTACACCCAGGGTTGGATCTTCATCTTCTTGTCCTTCTGTTCGCTTGAAGCCCGGCGACCGCCCTCCAACGAGGGCGCCAGGAAGTGCTGTGTCAGTCTGTCCAGCGGCGGCTAGGTTAGGAGCAAGCCAGACTGGAGGCTGGAGCGAATGAATTGGGATTTTTCCTGCTGTCGATCGATATGGGAGGCGCTCGTTTGGGCCGCGAGCCTGCTATAGGGCCTGCCTTGCACTTATGTTATTGGCCCATCCAAATTGAAACATTTTTCTTCATTTTTTACATTGCCTGCTCGTGCGTTGGGACGAACAAAACTAGCGTGGGCCAACCTGGACGACTCAAACTAGGTGCACACTTTCCAGCCACCTGAGGCGGCCGCCCATACCAGCCCCTATGGTGGCATCGCCCCCTTTTTGCGTGTATGATTGGATAGTGAAAAATATTCCAGTGGCGCTTTTGATTTACCCACGGAATGGTTGAATTGCTTGTTTCTATGAACTGAGTTCGCCAATAATGTGAAGGATGCCAGTCTTTTCATCCTATTGTAGATTGCTTAGATCTCGATATGCCAAAAGTAATCGCATGAAATATACAGTAAAAGCCAGTGTGATGTGTTTGGCTACAACTAGTCTGATTACACGTCCTCATATAACATATCAAGGACGCACCATCTTACCAGATTAACCATTCGACTTATCCATGCAGTGTGGGAAGAAAGAAGTATTGGGACTGCGTATCCAAGCAATTGATGCCATGGACTCCTTCATACAACCTTGTAAGCGAAAAAGAAGTTGCAGTGTGCCTGTACAAAGAACTAGCATAAGTTCAGTTACCTGCTTCTCAGAATTTTAGTTAGCCACTTATTGCAAAAAATTTCAATTACGTTGCTTGGCTTAATTTAGTTTGCTACTGATTACATAATGGCCAGCCTGTTAATCATATTGTAGACTGCGCCTATCTATGTGTTTGATACTTACTATTAAGAATTACCTGTTTGCCTTAAGTTAAATATCTACTTGTTTGTTTAACTGCTTTGCTACTGCAACAGCGGGTTACAATGATGTTAATAACTACTTTTCAACATCCAATTGAAACTCTTTAATTCCTTGTTTGTTTAACTGGTTTGCTGTTATAACTCCCAGTTGAGATGTTTTGCTAACTTCAACTTTTCTGAATCCAATCGGAACTTTAATGGCAAAACAGGTTAGCCCAAGATCAAAGAGCGAGGTCCCCATGGACGTTGCATCATCCCACAGCAGTGGCACCGGCCCAATCGTGCATTATGAATTGCCAACTGCTGATGCTCTAGAGGCTAAACTAGTGGTAGAAAGAGATTCTGCTTCTGCACTTAGAGATGAAGTTGACATGTTGAGGAAGCAAACAGCACAATCACAAAAAATACTCAAGACAACCATTAAATATTTCGTGGATTTCAAAACGAAGCAAGCTGAGACTGACCAGATTGTTAAGGTCCTGAAGGAAAAAAGGAAATTAAATTCCTACTTGGTAAATCATAGGTGAAATGTTCTTTCCATAGTTGAATAACCTTTGTGTTGTCTGTTCATGTAATCAATCAAACCATTTGTTTTAGAGATCATGTAATAATTGTTTTTTTTTTGTTTTTTGGTTTGTAATTTTATTTGAGCACAAGTCTGTATTAATTGATAAGACTCGGAGACATTTCATTTGGATTGCTGTGTCAGACCTACAAATATGCCAATCGGGCTGAATGTGCATTCAGCAATAGTAGTAGTATAGATGGACCATAAGTGGCACGCAACGGAAAGGGCCAAGATGCTTGCTAAAAAAAGGATGCTGTTGTAGCCAAAAAAGTACAGCGGCCTGGCTTATGTATGTTAGTTGATAATATTGATCCATATACTCTATAAGTGTTTATATGTCTGTTAGTTCTGTACATTCTTGGTTGATTGACTCGGTATTTGAATCTTGATACATCGCTTGTGTACATATCTAAATGGGAGCACACATTATGCTGCGTGTGACATTTGAGTTGGACATGAAGTGTTCCAAATATTCGAATTCACCTTAAACTGGATTCTAGTTTCTGAATTTGAGTATCGGCATTTGTAAACCATATTCATATATGACAGTGGAATACATCTTTGTCGTCCTCTTGAAGATATATAAAAACACATAGAATGATTTATAAAGATTCATATAGGAATACAAAATGGATTCGAATTTAGTTGCCAGGGTAAACATGGATGCTTAATTATTGTCCCAAAATTCGAAAGAAGCAACAAAATGTCAAGTCCCACGTCGGCTACCCGAAGCCAAGTGTTTGGGAGATGGAAATTACTGTCTACCCATTACACGGACAATCCATCGGCTCGATTTCCACTGCTCTAAATAGAGGTAGGTTAGTAACTTCAATTAGACGTGACACGACCGCCTCTAAGCCCATTCCGACACGGTGGGCGTCAAACATGGGCGGCAAAACTCATTTGATTCAAGCTCGTCCGAAAGACCTCTATTTCTCCCTCCATCCCCCATTCATACACGGTGGGCGGCAAAACAAACTCGACTCGGCCGAAATCGATGTAGGCAAATATTTTCAATAGGGGCAGGTTTGTAACTTCACTCAGACGTGACACAACCGCCCTACCTGTCAGCCCCGTTCATACACCGTGGGCGCCAACCATGGGCGCCAACCACCCTCTCCTCGCCCGAAATCGCTCTGGGCAAATATTGGCGAGATGCGAGATTACCGTCCTATCCCCAACCGACGAGACGTCCAAATTTTAAACGGGGGCTAAGTTCATAACTTTCCCATATTTCAGACAGGCGCGTCCCAAAAACATGGTTCCCCGTACCTCTCCCTCCATTTTCCCATTCATACACCGTCCGCGCTAGAACACCCCATCCCCACACTAGCCTCCGTCCGCCACCCCATCCATCGCCGCCGTCCTCCACCAGATCCATCGCCACCGTCCTCCACCATGCCGGAGCGCCTACCAAGACCGCGTCGTCCACTGCTAGGGATGGACGTTTCTCATCCACGGCGACAGACCAATAGCCTTGCATCGCGTCCTCTCGCTTCATCGGCGCTGTCGTCCTCTTTGCCGGGGCCGCTCACACGACATTCTCTTCCACCGCAACGGGACTTATCCCCCGATGCACCCGTCTACCGTCGCAGATCTGCTTCAACACCACCGACAGCCATCGCACCCCCGATGCCTACACGACGCCGCAAGAGAGGTGGTACTTCATATCTCCTCAACTTGTTGATCTCAACCAGAAAATAGATCTTAACTTGGTTACTCTACTTTCTTTTCAGCTCTTAGAATGTAGTTCTTAGTTCGAAGCAAACAACGGATGCTAAATATCATTTCTCCGGTTTGCAGCTTCAAAGCTGCCATGGCACAGCCATAATACGGTTTAATTGATCATGCTTAGGGTTTAATTGATCATGTTGGTTCCGTGGTGGTTTCTTTAATAGAAATCGGAGGGGAAACCCTCTTTTGCTAAAAAAACATGCTTAGAGTTTCCCCCTTTTATGATCACTATACGATCAGAATACGTGCTTCGTGTCATAATAACACTGCTCCACCCATCAAGCTAAACAAGCTTAGTTGTTCAAATACGAATCTGATATTATTAAAACAGAGTTGTTTAATTAGTCAGCTAAATGTTCCTAAATTAGTTTCGAAAATGCATGTTCGCCGCTCGGGTGTGTATCTCTACAGGGTGCCCACGGTGGGCCGGCCCACCCTGGGATTTTGGGTCGTCCCAGGCCCCGATTTCCATCTGTTCTGCTGCGCGCTTCCGACCTCTACTCGCCCCCAGCCGCCTGCCTCGCCGGTGACTTGCCGTCCCCACACGGCATGACTCTAGGAGGAGACACCGAACTAACAGGAGGCCAGGAGCCGCTCGCCCAACAGCGTCACCGCTGCCCAGGCGCGCCACCGTGCCTACCTTCCCAGTCCGTTCAGGGCTCAGGCGTGCAACACCCACCAAGCCAACCCGATTTATCCTGAGATACGTCCTCAACACTCAGCAGCCACTCCTCATCACCCATTTTCTAATTGATTCATTACTCATTAGGCAGGACTGTCATTAGGGTTTGTTGTGTGCTCAGTGCTACCTACACTTAATGGTTCAGATGTATTTCGGTAATCTTTAGTACTTCTAAAGTTCACAGGGTTTTCAAAATTCCGGCCCTCGGAACAGAAACTAGTCATTTTGGATTGTTGGTCGTAGTGACATCGACCCAGATTACTACTGCAAGCCAGGTTTGTTGACAATTTTACTTGTCTTTCTTACTCATTCGATATAATATCCAATTATTCACGTCGATTAGTTGCAAACAATAAGTGCTAGACAAACTTCTTCATTCAGATTTTGGACGGTCTCTTACTGCAGTTACAATTCTGCATACTTGTCCTAGTAAGCTCACAAGTAAATGATTGATTCACTACATCTATGCTTGTCTTGTCATATTTGTTGTCAATATTCTTATAGGGTGGACCACCCTGTTTCTAAATATTGAAACCGTAGACATGAGTGAATAGTATTTCTCTATGTGATCTCTTCCATCATGTGTGGGTAACGAACACTGCATTGTATAGAAAGAAAGTGTCATTTCCAGCTTTTACATAGGTTTCGATCTTTTACATGGAATACAATCTGCCTACTTGCTTTGTGTCGCACTACCAACACTCCACCCTTGAAGCTAAACATTATGCCACTCATAATTGCTTAGTTTATTTGTTCAAATACGAATTTCATATGATTCTAATGTTCCTACTTCAGTTTTGAAATGTGTGCCTGCCTGTTATAGAGACATAAGGGGTTTGCATTTCTGTGTGTGGTCTGGTCAGCACGGTTGGGGAGGTGAACTTTGCATATGCAGGGGTTTATAGGGAGGCACTCTCCGAGTTGAATCCGCAATGCATTCCATAGATAATCTGACTACTTTTTATGTTTTCATGAATCTCAGATTCTGAACAACATCATAATGATTATGAGCTTGCGCGCATGAAAAGAATAAAGCAGAACAATGCCATGGCTGTCAAACTTGGCATTAAGGGACTGAAATCAAGTCTGGATGCAATGCAATGCAAACGCTCTCCACCTATAGATTCATGCTCAGAATATGATCCTAACAGTGATTCTGAGCTAGAGGGAGACCTAAGTCAATGTAGCTCCCTAGTGGAGGAGTCAGAGGAAGATGCCCTATCTTATTCACCCATCAAGGTACTTGCTCTAACTTTCCAAGGTTACATTGCTCGCACATATCTTGCAACTGATGCTTTGCATTGCTTCTACTTTGTTGAACTGCCATTAGCTTACTTTACACATCCTGTATGTGAATACGCCCTGCCTATCCATTTTCAGTACATATTCCATCTGTCATCATACCATATTTATCCATTCAAATGTTGTTCTTGTGTATCAAACATTCAAAAGGAAGAGGGCGATTGCTGATCATGGAGGAGCACAAGAAAAGTATTTGGAAAAGGTAGTGGTACCTGATAAATCAAATAGCCCATTAGGTGTAGTTGCAATATCACCTGACCCACAAAACACCCCAACTCTAGCAGACTCTAGCCCTACTACACTGGTCATTTCTGATGCCCCAACTCAGCAGACCCCAACTGCAGCAAACAGTATGATTATGCCAGTTGACATAGCACCAGCTGTACGATGCAAAACCCCCATTCCAGCAAAGAGTACACCAAATCCAGTTGCCAAATCCCTTTTCGAACCAGAGAGAGCCCCAGTTGTAGCAAATAGGACCCCTGTTCCATTTCTTCCCAGTTTAGAAGACGAAGCTTATGTTGTTGTCAGGAACTTTGTGCGCATCTTTCCTTCATGGAAAGATTATACCGCAGACACAGAACAATTTCCAGTCTTCCTCCGCAACTTACGCATAAGTAATGTACTAATGTTATTCATGGTCATTACTGCATATGTTTCTGCTGACAGAAGACACAAGATTTCATTCTTTTAAATAGGCGAGGAGCAAACTGGATTGTGATGACGAGCAAGGGTTGGTTGCGCTTTTCAAGCACTCGTTGATGAAGTATCGTTCCTACCTGAGGCAAGCGCACTTCGATGGCAAGCCTCTAAACGAAATTTCTATAAAGTCTCCGGTGCTACATTTATCCGACGGTGACTGGAATAATCTTGTTACACATTGGTCTCGGCTGCAGCGTAAGGTACTGTCTATGATATCACATCACAATTTGAACTACATTTCTGCATTTGCCTTAATGTCTCACTTGTACGAAAACTGTTAGCAGAAGAACATTCGTTCTCAAGGGACCACAGAATCTCGCAACTATACTGCACACTGCATTGCTCTTGTGAGTACCTCTTGCCCTGTATGACCATACTTACTTTCATAGCTGTTTGATTATGTAGCATCACTGCACATGTTAGCCTCGTAATCGTCCATTTGGTGGACATTATAAGATCCGTATGGACTCTTACATAAATTTAGAATCAACCCAATGCTTTTGAAGAGGTTTAGCTCTGCAGTCCTCTTGTTAGGACTGAACGTGGTCTAACACTGTACTTACATTAACAGCTACTCCCTCCGTCCCATAATATAAGAACGTTTTGTACAGTACACCAGTGTTCAAAACACTCTTGTATTATGGGAAGAGGGATTGGTTCATTTTGTAGCATTCTGCATCTTATCTCCCTCGCCCACCATTTAAAGATCAGATCTATATTTAATCTTACCAACAAGTAGAATACACAGACAATGCCAGTGCAGAAGTGTAGCCCATTGCTCTTGTCAGTACATTTTGTCCTGTAACGCTTGTACTTCCAGGGATTGGTAGTTGATTATGTAGCATCAATCTGCATCTTATCTTCATTACCCTCTATCCCTTCCAGTATTATCATATCTATAATTACTCTCTACAAAATGTAGAGTACAGGCAATGCTTATGAAGAAGATTCTGTGCTGAAATTCTTGAGTTATCCTTCCCTTGACATGGAGAAGGGCATTATAAAGCCGGTGTTAACTGTTAATGTAAGTCAATCCTTCTAAAGCCTTTATCCTCAACTGCTGTTTAATTTGCTCATACTCCCTATCGTTTACGGTTGTTTAGTTTGTTGTTTCTACCAAAATGCATGTTCGTAAGAACCGTAAATTCTAAGTTTTACTTGTAAAACCAAATTCCTTATTCATACCATGCACATTACTTAATACTCCCTATATGTATGCTTGTTTTTTTGGATCTATAATCCAGTGTGTGGTGAAGCAGCCCACGTTTGCACCTTGTCATCTCCTGTTTTATCTTACTGATGTGGCTAATGATATGAACAACATGCAATGCACATTATCCAAAATAGATACAATGATTTTCTTTGCCCTTCATCTATGCTTCTTATGTTGACATGGTAATCCAGTAGTGTGGTGAAGCTCCCCGCATTATGAACAATGCCAAATTATGCTATTGATATTTTGAACTTACTCTTTATTTTATAATTTGAAATTGGATAGAATTGACAGAACAGTTATCATCTTTGTTTATACACGTGCAAAACCTGTCATCTCGCTGCTTTGTTTCAGGGTGATATGCCTAATGGCATGCACAAGTCTGCTGAAGGCTGTGAGACAAACCCAACATATATTGCAGCAAAGAAGGCAAAACATCTTGAAGATAGAGAGACAACCCCAAAGTCTTGTCTTGATGCAGTGTTCAAGTTACTTGAGACTAATAGTCAGACAAGCTCACAGAATTCGTTGTCTGAATCAGTTCGACTTCTTCAGTCCCAAGTTCTAGCAGAAAGGCATTCTGCAACTCAACTTCGACTTGAAGTCCTATCTCTAAGAAAGATTGCGGAGAACACCAATGAGAACCTCATCGCTAAAAAGCTACACCTGGAAGCTATGACCGACATGCTAGGCCGGTCTCACAGCCTTGCTCAGCAGCTTGCGCAGCAGTTCCCCCACAAGGCTAACCTTTCTTGAACTGTCTTGGAAGTGGTCTCGGTTCAATATTATTTTGTTACGCTGCAATGGTGCCCAGTTTTTGTAATTTGCTTCTTCGTTGCGCTTTATGATCACTGGTGGCGAACTTTGATGCCCAGTGGATGTAATATACCTTAAATCCTTTATTGTATAGTGTAGGTTTATTCTTAGTTACTATGCCGTAATTTCTTTATTGTATAGAGTAGGTTTATTCTTAATTCCTACTAGTTACTGCCATCATTCGCTATCTGAAAAAAATCAGATGTAGTCGACCGGACCGAAACATTCGACTCTAACGGGCCAGGTTTTTAGCGGGCCACAATTGGGCCGGCCTGCGTCTTTCTTGGGCCCGAATGATTGGGGCCTTCACACATTGCGCCATGCCCAAACTTACACCGGCCTATATTTTAGTTGGGCCTTTTGTCGACCCAGCGCTTAGTTTGGCCCAGGTAGCGTTGGGCCATTAACAGGCTGAATATTGTACTGGCCTGTTACGGCCGAGATGAAAGCACGGGCCTTTAGCAGGCCAAAATGCATATTGGGCCTCAATTTTCACTAGTCGTCGATGGGCCTTCAGCAGGCCGAAATGTAGACCGGGCCGTTTTGGGCCCAGTTAGCTCATGGGCCGTTACCAGGCCGAAACATATCTCGGGCCTTAGTTGGCCCACTGATATCATGGGCCTTTAAGAGGCCGAAAGCTTAGCACAGGCATCAACGGGCCGAATTACGCGACAGGCCTTTAACAGGCCCAAAGTCACGTTGGGCTTAACTGTTGCCACCTTTAGCACGAGCCGTTAGTGGGCCCGATGTCCCGTCGGACCATATATGGCCCATGGGCAGCACGGGCCATTCCCAGGCCGAAAGTCACACCGGGCTGAAATGGGCCCATGTCTACATCAAGCCTCTAACAGGCCGAAAGTCACTGGGCTGTAGTTGGGCCCAAATATTCGGCGAACAATTAACGGGCCAGATCTGGCTTCGGGCCACAAATGGGCCCAAATATTGGGCGAACAATTAACGGGCCAGATCTGGCTTCGGGCCGTAAATGGGCCCAAATATTGGGCGAACAATTAACAGGCCAGATCTGGCTTCGGGCCGTAAATGGGCCTTTATTAAGCAGGCCATTATTGGGCTGGCCCACTAGTACCTGATTAAGTTCTACGGGCCTTTGACTGGGCCGGCCTTTTTAACCTATATGGGCCTCTGTTGGGCCCAGCCACGTGTCGACGTATCATAGGCATGTCTCCTCCAATGGACGGGCGACATCTGGCCAACTGACGAGCTGACAGGTGTTCCCTTCGGCCAATCAGAATTTTACACGTGGAAATTTCCCATTGGTCAGGGCTGTCAACGGGTTATCGGATCCAAAATCCGACCCGATAGCTTAACGGCGTTCCGTTACGGTGGATGCCACATGTCGGTCACCCTTGACGAAAGCACTTCCGTGACGCGCGATTTATCATCATGGAAGTGGACACTTCCGTGATGATAATTTTGGTAATGTCATGGAACACTTCTACGATAGTACAGGTATGACTATCTTGATTCTGTCATAAAATCGTCATGGATGTACATGCATGACAAAAAACACGACCTATGTGACAAATACGTATCATCACGGAAGTGTATTTTTTGTAGTGTTTAGCTATTTTTCTCGAGAGAAGCCACTAGTGAAACCTACGGCCCCCGGGTCTTCTTTCTCATATATTTGCCTTTGCGATCTACTTTTCTCTTGCATTTATTTTCAGATCTATTGAACCAAAAATACAAAAAACCTTGATGCATTTTTTCTTTATTTATTTTATTTCGCGTTCGATCTATTAATTTACTACAAAATTATCTCACGTCCGTTTGCCACTTGAGGCGCCGTACCCCGGAAGGGATTGACAACCCCTTTAACACGTCGGGTTACGAGGATTTGTTATCTTTGTGCATTGGCTGTTTACGTTGTGTTGCTTGGTTCTCCTACTGGTTCGATAACCTTGGTTTCATATCTGAGGGAAATACCTACCGTCGTTGTGCTGCATCATCCCTTCCTCTTTGGAGAAATACAGACATAGCTTCAAGCGACATCAAAAGGAATTTCTGGCGCCGTTGCCGGGGAGGATCAAGTCAAGATAGTCTCCCGTCAACGTGCTAATCAGTCAAACGCATACGCAAGAAGATAGGTCTAATCATTTCAGCAAAGTGCTCAAAATCCTCATCATCCTTTTTCTTGGATGGTTTAGGAGGAAAAGGCATGGGTTTTTGAACCCATGGGTCTCTTTCTTTACCATGTTTTCTAGCAACAAAATCTCTCTTATCGTAACGTTGATTCTTTGATTGTGGGTTATCAAGATCAACAACAGGTTCAATCTCTACATCATTATCATTACTAGGTTGAGCATCAACATGAACGCCATTATTAACATTATCACTAGGTTCATGTTCATCACCAGATTGTGTCTCAGCATCAAAAATAGAAAAATCATTAGGATTCTCATGTGTGTCTATAGCAGGTTTACTAGATGCATCAGTATTAATTCTTTGAGAATCTTGCTCAACTCTCTTAGGATGGCCCTCAGCATACAAAGGTTCCTGGGTCATTTTACCACCTCTAGTCATAACCCTAACAACATTATCATTGTTCTTATTATTTAACTCATTAAGCAAATCATCTTGTGCCTTAAGTACTTGTTCTACTTGAGTTGTAACCATGGAAGCATGTTTACTAATACGCTTAAGATCATTAACAGTTCTACTCATATAATTACCCAAGTGATCAAGCATGTAAGCATTGCGTTTCGATTGTCTACTAACATAATTATCAAACTCATCCAAGCATTGACTAGCAGACTTATTACAAGGAATATCACCTTCATCAAATCTATGGAGAGAGTTTACCTCTACTACCTATGTTGGGTTATCAATACCATGTATTTTTTCAATAGGTGGTAGATTCTTAACATCTTCATCTTTAATACCTTTTTCTTTCAAAGATTTCTTTACCTCTTCCATATCTTCGGGACTGAGAAATAGAATACCCCTTTTCTTCGGAGTTGGCTTAGGAGTCGGTTCAGGAAGTGTCCAATCATCATCATTACTCAATATATTATTCGATAGCAATTTAACTTGCTCAACAGTTCTTTCCCTGAAAACACAACCAACACAACTATCCAGGTGGTCTCTGGAAGCATCGGTTAGTCCATTATAGAAGATATCAAGTATTTCATTTTTCTTGAGAGAATGATCAGGCAAAGCATTAAGTAATTGGAGAAGCCTCCCCCAAGCTTGTGGGAGACTCTCTTCTTCAATTTGCACAAAATTAAATATTTCCCTTAAAGCAACTTGTTTCTTATGAGCGGGGAAATATTTTGTAGAGAACTAATAAATCATATCCCGGGGACTACGCACACAACCAGGAGCTAGGGAATTAAACCATAACTTAGCATCACCCTTTAACGAGAAATGAAACAATTTAAGAATATAGTAATAGCAAATTTTTTCCTCATGAGCAAATAGGGTGGCTGTATCATTCAATTTAGTAAGATGTGCCACAACAGCTTCAGATTCATAACCATAGAAAGGATCAGATTCAACGATAGTAATTAACTCAGGATCGACAGAGAATTCATAATTCTTATCAGTAACAAAGATAGGTGAAGTAGCAAAATTGGGATCATATTTCATTCTAGCATTCAAGGATTTTTCTTTCAGCTTAGCTAACAATTTCTTAAGATTGTCTCTATCATTGCAAGCAAAGAAGTCTCTAGCAGTTTCTTCATCCATCACATAACCCTCAGGTATAACACGCAATTCATATCTAGGGGGAGAATCATAATCTTCAGTTTCAATAATATCATCAGTTTCAGTAATTTCATTCTCTCTAACCCTAGCAAGTTGTTCATCAAGAAATTCACCTAGTGGCATAGTATCTTCAAGCAGAGAAGTAGTTTCATCATAAGCATCATGCATAGCAGAAGTGGAATCATCAATAACATGCGACATATTAGAATCAATAGCAGGTGTAGGTGTCGCAAGTTTACTCAAAATAGAAGGAGAGTCAAGTGCAGAGCTAGATGGCAGTTCCTTACCTCCCCTCGTAGTTGAGGGATAAATCTTGGTTTTGTTGTCTTTCAGAGTCCTCATAGTGATCAACGGATATAAATCCCAAGTGACTCAAAGAATAGAGCTATGCCCCCCGGCAACGGTGCCAGAAAAAGGTCTTGATAACCCACAAGTATAGGGGATCGCAACAATTTTTGAGGGTAGAGTATTCAACCCAGATTTATTGATTCGACACAAGGGGAGCGAAAGAATATTCTCAAGTATTAGCGGCTGAGTTGTCAATTCAACCACACCTGAAAGACTTAATATTTGCAGCAAAATATTTAGTAGCAAAGTAGTATGGAAGTAGCGGTAACAGTGGCCAAAGTAACAGTAGTAGTTTTGTAGCAATCGTAACAGTGGCAACAGAAAAGTAACTGTCAGTGCAACACACCCTGGGTCTATTGCCCAACTGTGCACGGGCACAAGATCAAGATTGAAGCACCAGCTGAAGCCCGGGATTGAAGACCCAAGAAGACTTGAAGAACCAACATGCAGCTCAGATAGACCAAGATCGAGCCAGAGGAGCAAGATAGCAGCAAGAGAAGGGCCTCCCTTGCCGGACAGGCGAGCCTGGCAAGGGGCAAGGCCACCACCTGAAGCAAGCGACCAAGACTCCCCGGTAGAGCCTGTCAGGGCTCACGGGGACAGAATCACCCCGCCAACAACTCAACCACGACTCACGTCGTCAATCAGTGTGGTGTCAAGCCGCAAGATGACTAAGTGGCAGCCATTCACCACATGGCAGCCATTTCCTACAGAAGAAACCCACAGACGACACCCGTCCTGCGCGTGTCAAGAGAACAAGTGCGGAGCTAGCGAGATAGCCCGGTAGGCCTTGCCGGGCAACCGGTGATGTGACACTAAGCGGTGCATTTAATGCACCCTATCAGCCTGCAGAGTTAGGTATGATAGCACTATTTGCTATCACATCAGTGGATAATGACCACTTTGCCACTGTGGTGACCCCTTAATCTATAAAAGTAGGCCCATGACACTTGTAGGAAGGGTTAGAGGATTAGAAATTTGACAACCCCAAGCCACGATATGCGCGTAGACGCTGCGGCCCTGAGGCAAACCTTGCCGAGCAAGTGTACTACACATCACCACATTCACCTCCACCATCAATCCACCAAAGAAGGAGTAGGGTTTTACGCCTAGGGGCGGCCCGAACCTGGGTAAATTGCTCGTGTGCTTTCTGCCGTGCTACCGTGCGCTTATTTGCTCTTTGTGCAACGCGCCGTCTGCCCGCCGAACCAGCAAGGGGCCACCCGGTCCCATAGGTGGTCGCGGATATCCCGCGACATCTTTGGCGCGCTAGGTAGGGGGAGCGCTTGCGCGAAGCTGAAAGCGTACGTAGGGCGTCATCTTCATCGTCATCTTCTTCTTCGACGACGCCATCGACCATGGCGCCTAAGAAGAAAAAGTCCGGCCCTTCGGCCCATCCGTCCACCTCGAAGGCTCAGCTGCCCGCGGCATCTGGTGCCACGGAGGATGCGGGGGCGAGTGAGGACATGGACGCTGCTGGGGGTATGGTCGGAGCAGGTGGCCCCGTTGCCACTCCCCCTGCGGCCGACACAGGGGCTGAAGATACCGGAGGAGGACAGCATCAGGAACGCCTCGGCGGTCAGGCTCCATGAGCTGCGGGCGAGAGGGTCACTCCGTCTGCACCCTCCCCTCACTGAAGAGCACAACCACAACAACGGTGCTCGGTACGGGGCGAACCATGGCCCTCCGGCCGCCCCTGCCACGGATGAGGTGACCAGGCTGCTGCGCTCGATGGGGCCGCTGACCCTCGAGCACCACCGCCGCGTGACCCCGCTGCCCAGGTGGTCGTCCCATGGCTACGTGGACACGACACCCCCGTTGTCGCCGCCGCTGGCACCGTCAGGAGCCGGGCGACGGTCCGGTCGACGTCATCAACACCTATGCCGACCACCGCCACGGAGGCCATGGCTCGAGTTCAGTTGCTGCTGAGGTTTCTGCCGGCAGCCGAGCAGAAGGATGAATGGCGTGCCACTATCCAGAGCCTGCTCGGCTTCGTCGAGGCTAGGGGCTCACGGCGAGCTGGCCCGCCACGACCTCCCCAAGCGACAGCAACCGCCCGTACTGCTGGCCGTATGGAGGGGGCTGTCCCCACGGTGCAGTCCCCACCACGGCAGCCGATGCGGGTGCAGCAGAACCAAGATCCGACGATGTCTCAATGGCCTCTTCCGACCCTCGAGCACGTCCAAACCAACATAGAGCCCCGTGATAACCCACAAGTATAGGAGATCAATTGTAGCCTCTTTCGATAAGTAAGAGTGTCGAACCCAACGAGGAGCTAAAGGTAGAACAAATATTCCCTCAAGTTCTATCGACCACCGATACAACTCTACGCACGCTTAACGTTCGCTTTACCGAGAACAAGTATGAAACTAGAAGTACTTTGTAGGTGTTGCGGGATAGGTTTGCACGTAAATAAAAACTAGGGGCTGTTTAGATAAAGACACAATAAAGTTAATATAGCGAGTGTGGAAAAGTGGTGGTAGGAGTTGCGAAATTATCCCTAAGCAATTGACTACTTTACTAGACCGATAGCAAGTTTTATGTGGGAGAGGCCACTGCTAGCATGTCATCCCTGACTTGGAATTCTATGCACTTATGATTGGAACTATTAGCAAGCATCCGCAACTACTAATGTTCATTAAGGTAAAACCCAACCATAGCATTAAGATATATTGGTCCCCCCTTCAATCCCGTATGCATCAATTTCTATGCTAGGTTGAAGCTTCTGTCACTCTTGCCCTCCAGTACATAGTCTTATCAACATACAACTAACCCTATGGTGTGATCCACGCGTGCGCTCATATGATGGGCACCAAAGGACAGCAACATAACCACAAGCAAATTAAGCCAATCATAGCAATTCACCAATTACCGATAGGACAACGAAAATATACTCAGACATCATAGGATGGCAACACATCATTGGATAATAATATGAAGCATAAAGCACCATGTTCAAGTAGAGGGTACAGCGGGTTGCGGGAGAGTGGACCACTGTAGATAGATGGGGGACGGTGATGGAGATGTTGGTGAATATGACGGAGGTGTTGGTGTAGATCGCGGTGATGATGATGGCCTCGGCGGTGTTCCGGCGCCACCGGAAGCGAGGGGGAGAGAACCCCCCTCCTTCTTCTTCTTCCTTGACCTTCTCCCTAGATGGGAGAAGGGTTTCCCCTCTGGTCCATGGTCTCCATGGCGCGGGAGGGGCAAGAGCCCCTCTAAGATTGGATATGTCTCTCTGTCTCTCTCTGTTTCTGTGCTCCCCGATCTGGCCTTTCACCGTTTCTTTTATAACCGGAGATCCGTAACTCCGATTGGGCTGAATTTTGGACACGATCTCTATCCGGAAGTTAGCTTTCTTGCGGCGTAAGAAGGGCTCCAACCGCCTTATGGGGTGGCCACGAGGGTCCAGGGAACGCCTGACCCCCTGGGGCACGCCCCCTGCCTCGTGGCCCCCTCGGGCATCGTATCGCGTTGATTCTTCTTCCCAAAAATCACAAATATTCCAAAAAAATCTCCGTCAGTTTTTATCCTGTTTGGACTCCATTTGATATGGATTTTCTGCGAAACAAAAACATGCAACAAACAGGAACCGACACTGGGCACTGCATCAATATGTTAGTCCCAAAAATAGTATAAAAAGTTGCCAAAAGTATGTGAAAGTTGTAGAATATTGGCATGGAACAATCAAAAAGTATAGATACGATAGAGACGTATCACCCCGGAGGACAGGCGGCGGGGGAACGCATGGGTCGCCATGGATTAGCGCCGCGACAACCTCCGGCAGACCGACGGGTGCGGCGGCCTCAACATCGATGAGCCTGCACTCGGTGTTGGCGAGTGCCTACCTTTCGAGGTTGGCTGCCCTGCCTTTACGCGAGAGCTGCAGCAAGTCTGTTGGCCGTCCGTTCGCATGTTCATGCCAGAGATACCTGAGAAGTACGACGAGAGGCTGAACCCGGCAGAGTTCCTGAGCATCTACACCAATGCTGTTCAGGCTGTCGGGGGAAGAGACGAGAAGGTGTTCGCCAACTACTTCCCGTTGGCCCTCAAGTCCAATGTGAGGTCTTAGCTGATGCACCTGCAGGAGAACTCCATTTCGTCATGGGCAGATCTATCGTGGATTTGTCACGGCAGATGTCCTAGTGTGAGGACTTAGTCGTGAGGCCAATGCATCTATGTGGTAGCTTGAGAGGGGTTGATCGGGACGTGAGACGCGAGGCGGATCAACACACAAAGACAAGGATTTAGACAGCTTCGGGCCCCGGGAAACATCATCCGGTAACAACCCTACATGTTGTTTGTGGATAGGTCTCATTATCATCACGAGGGAGTCGCCGTAGTTTCGGCTCTCCTAGTTGTGTCTAGCCTTAACCATTATTCAACCTCTCCCCTTGGGGTGCCCTGCCCCTCCTTATATAAGTTGAAGGGGCGGGTTACATGTAGAGTCCAACTCGGATTAAGACTTAAACTATTCTGACTTCTCTTCACGGGCTTCTCTCCATGGGCTTCTTAACGTCTTGGGCTTCTTAACTCCAGGCAACTCATTTTCATGGCTAAGTACTTGCCGGGTCATAACTGTCTGCCGGCTTATAATCTGGCTTATAACTGTCCGCCGGCTTACAATTTGGCTTATAATCCGGCTTATAACTATCCGCCGGCTTACAATTTGGCTTATAATTTGGCTTATAACTGTCCGCCGGCTTACAATCTGGCTTATAACTGTCCGCCGGCTTACAATCTGGCTTATAATCTGCCTTGTCATCAATGAAATACCAAGTCCCGGCCAGGTCATATCTCCGGTCGGGTCATACCGCGGGGTATATCCCTAACATTAGCCCCCAGTTTAATTTGGATTTATCCATGTTAAGCTGATCCTTCAACATAAACACAAGAACAAATTTGACAGGTTGTGCTCCGGGTTAAATATTCTTGTAAACCGGCACCTGATCATTCTTAAGTCCTTGTCATTTCCTTCTTCTAGAAAATCCGGGTCAATAGGCCAGCTTCATAATCAATTTGCTGACATTGGTTTCTCACAAAAAATATTGTGAAGAATAATTCATTTGATTCAGCTTCCAATGCTCTAACTTGATAAAAATATTGGTCTTGAAATACTCATCTGATTTTTAGCCGGTTTAAAGATGTAGAGCTTGCCGAGTTATAATTGCCAAAACTGCCGGTTTGTAAATATTGATGGCACCATTGCTAACACCAAACTTCAAAGTGTACCTCCCTTATATGCATATCACCTGTAGCCCCCAAGTCTTAAGAAGGGAGAGTAGTAACAACTTGAGACTTGCTTCAATATAAATTTCACAAGCTTGAAGAAATCCAGGTGGTTCAGTCACTAGTCATAAACTGAATATTCCATATATGTAGCCCCCAAGTGCTGGGTTGTCATGCTTGCAGCAACCTGGGACTTGTAATTGCCTTATGCTCATAAAAACTTCAACCAGTGTAGCCCCCAAGGGCCGGGTCATTATGCAATAATGAGCTGGGACTTTGCAGATATGATCATGTAGACTTGAGCAGCAACGTGTAGCCCCCAAGGGCCAGCTCAGTAAGATAATACTGAGCTGGGACTTTATATATACTTCATTGAAAATAACATCATATGATGTAACCCTCACCATGGGGCTTGAACCCACTTCCACAAGGTTAAGAGCCTTGTTCTTCTACCAACTGAGAAATGGACCCTTCAATATAATGGATTAAGGCTTGTTTACTTTGAATTTTTTAAGGAGCAATTGGTAGCCCCCAAGGGCCGCCTCATTACGATGTAATGAGTCGGGTCTTCAATAAAGTGAGCAAAAAATGACTTTGCATTAGCCCCCAAGTGCCATGGTGCATGCTGGCGGTGACATGGGACTTGCATATTTGATGTAATCTCAACTTGGATAATGTAGCCCCCAACTGTCGGGTCGTAAGCCTGCAGCGACTCGGGACTATTCCTTTCATTGTAGAATAAATCATATCCTTTGATAAATAATAGCCATTGCGCTGAAGCGACTTTGAAAACCTTAATCATAATACTGGTTATTGATAACCATAATAAAAATCCAGCCATGTTGGCTATTCAAGATTTGAATAATATAATCTGGTTTGAAAACCGGTTCCTGCACACAAACAAATCATAAGTGCCCTGGAGGTTTACCGCGGGGCGGATCATGATGCCCAGTATAAATCCACCGGTGACCATAGAAATCCATAACCAGGGTAAGGGGTAATATCCCAAATATGAGACATAATCAGGGCTGCTTGGCCCGACTTGTAAAATCCGTATGGTGAGAAAAAGGAGTGATATAAATCCAAGATAAATAAAATCCATAAAAAACGAGGCAGCTATAAATCTCCAAAACCAAATTTCAACATAAAACTTCAATGAAACTAGCATGATAGCCACTGGAGTATCCTCGCTTTCCATAAGCCGGCTCTCACATGACCCAATCGATGTTTTAACCTGGATAAGTTCAGGGTCTTGTTTAAAGATTGACTTATCGAGAGTACACAAGGTCGGAGTAGCATCATGCAAACAAGCAGGTTTAACCAAGTTTCAATGAAGGCAGCTTAATAGCCTAGATTCATCCTCGCTATCCGTAAGCCGTGCCCTCACATGACAAACCGGCGTTTAAACCTTAACGAGTTCAGGGTCTTGTTTAAAAGATTGACTGTTAAGAGTTCAGCGGGTCAATCAGGATTACCTGATGGAGAAGCATCTGGCATACAGGCAAGATAACCCGGAAGGGTTACGTCCTCTTTGGTGAATACACCTATGTTTGAACAAGATAACCCAGTCAAGAGGGTAGTAACGCTATGTTCTCTTTGGTGAATACACCTATGTTTGAACAGGAAGCCCCCAAGTGACATATTCGTGAGCTGTGCTCACTGGGTACCTATGTTTGAGTTGTGCTGTGCATCCAACTCTCTTTGGTCCCTATAATTTTTCTGAGAACTCGAACTTGCGAGAGATTAATTATTTTAAACCGAGACTTTAAACTGGATATTTAGAGCTTCAAAGCTTTATGGGAGAGAGATGTCTCTTGAGCCGGATTTTAAACCGGAATCTTCATTTTGAGCCAGAAATTTTCTGACGGCCTTTAAATTTTCATCAATATGGCAGCAGCCTCTAGGACCGGGTTATCTTCCCCTTCAACGTCCTGGGGTTCTTGAATTTGCTGAAACTAGCAAGACTTGCTGAGTCATATGATTGTAGCCCCTGAGTCTTAAGACGACTCGAGGAGTTGGTTTGAGATTCTTCATATTTTGACCATAGCATAAGAGGTGTATTATTGGCGTTTGATAACACGATGTGAATCCACAGAAGATTGAGATGACTGCAGCGGGTTATAAATGATCACGTATGAGCTGTGTCATCTGATATGTCTCCAACGTATCTATAATTTTTGATTGTTCCATGCTATATTATATTCTGTTTTGGACATTAATGGGCTTTATTATACACTTTTATATTATTTTTGGGACTAACCTATTAACCGGAGGCCCAGCCCAGAATTGCTGTTTTTTGCCTATTTCAGAGTTTCACAGAAAAAGAATATCAAACAGAGTCCAAACGGAATGAAACCTTCGGGAACGTGATTTTCCGAACGAACGTGATCTAGAGGACTTGGACCCTACGTCAAGACATCAACCAGGAAGGCACAAGGTAGGGGGCGCGCCTACCCCCTTGGGCGCGCCCTCCACCCTCGTGGGGCCCACGTTGCTCCACTAACGTACTTCTTCCTCCTATATATACCTACGTACCCCCAAACTACCAGATACGGAGCCAAAAACCTAATTCCACCGCCGCAACCTTCTGTACCCGTGAGATCCCATCTTGGGGCCTTTTCCGGAGCTCCGCCGGAGGGGGCATCAATCACGGAGGGCTTCTACATCAACACCATAGCCTCTCCGATGATGTGTGATGAGTTTACCTCAGACCTTCGGGTCCATAGTTATTAGCTAGATGGCTTCTTCTCTCTTTTTGGATCTCAATACAATGTTCTCCCCCTCTCTTGTGGAGATCTATTCGATGTAATCTTCTTTTGCGGTGTGTTTGTTGAGACCGATGAATTGTGGGTTTATGATCAAGTTTATCTATGAACTTTGAATCTTCTCTGAATTCTTTTATGTATGATTGGTTATCTTTGCAAGTCTCTTCGAATTATCAGTTTGGTTTGGCCTACTAGATTGATCTTTCTTGCAATGGGAGAAGTGCTTAGCTTTGGGTTCAATCTTGCGGTGTCCTTTCCCAGTGACAGTAGGGGCAGCAAGGCACGTATTGTATTGTTGCCATCGAGGATAACAAGATGGGGTTTATTTCATATTGCATGAGTTTATCCCTCTACATCATGTCATCTTACTTAAAGCGTTACTCTATTCTTTTGAACTTAATACTCTAGATGCATGCTGGATAGCGGTCGATGTGGGGATTAATAGTAGTAGATGCATGCAGGAGTCGGTCTACTTGTCGCGGACGTGATGCCTATATACATGATCATACCTAGATATTCTCATAACTATGCTCAATTATGTCAATTGCTCAACAGTAATTTGTTTACCCACCGTAATACTTATGCTCTCGAGAGAAACCACTAGTGAAACCTATGGCCCCGGGGTCTATTTTCCATCATATTAACCTCCCGACAACAAGCTATTTCTGGCGCCGTTTTTATTTTGCTTTCTTTACTTTGCATCTTTATCATAAAAATACCAAAAATATTATCTTATCATATCTATCAGATCTCACTTTCGTAAGTGACCGTGAAGGGATTGGCAACCCCTTTATTGCGTTGGTTGCGAGGATTTTATTTGTTTGTGTAGGTGCGAGGGACTCGTGCGTGGCCTCCTACTGGATTGATACCTTGGTTCTCATAAACTAAGGGAAATACTTACGCTGCTTTACTGCATCACCCTTTCCTCTTCAAGGGAAAACCAACGCAGTGCTCAAGAGGTAGCAAGAAGGATTTCTGGCGCCGTTGCCGGGGAGTCTACGCAAAAGTCAACATACCAAGTACCCATCACAAACCCTTATCTCCCGCATTACATTATTTGCCATTTGCCTCTCGTTTTCCTCTCCCCCACTTCACCCTTGCCTTTTTATTCGCCCTCTCTCTTTTCCGTTCGCCTCTTTTTCGCTTGCTTCTTGTTTGCTCATGTGTTGGATTGCTTGCTTGTCACGATGGCTCAAGATAATACCAAATTGTGTGACTTTACCAATACCAACAACAATGATTTCCTTAGCACTCCGATTTCTCCTCTTACCGATACAGAATCTTGTGAAATTAATGTTGCTTTGTTGAATCTTGTCATGAAAGATCAATTCGCCGGCCTTCCTAGTGAAGATGCCGCTACCCATCTAAATAGCTTCGTTGATTTGTGTGATATGCAAAAGAAGAAAGATGTGGACAATGATATTGTTAAATTGAAGCTATTTCCTTTTTCACTTAGAGATCGTGCTAAAGCTTGGTTTTCGTCTTTGCCTAAAAATAGTATTGATTCTTGGAATAAGTGCAAAGATGCTTTTATCTCTAAGTATTTTCCTGCCGCTAAGATCATCTCTCTTAGAAACGATATTATGAATTTTAAGCAACTTGATCATGAACATGTTGCACAAGCTTGGGAGAGGATGAAATTAATGATACGTAATTGCCCTACTCATGGTTTGAATTTGTGGATGATTATACAAAAATTTATGCCGGATTGAATTTTGCTTCTAGAAATCTTTTAGATTCGGCCGCGGGAGGCACTTTTATGGAAATCACTTTAGGATAAGCTACTAAACTCCTAGATAATATTATGGTTAATTATTCTCAATGGCACACCGAAAGATCCACTAATAAAAAAGTGCATGCGATAGAAGAAATTAATGTTTTGAGTGGAAAGATGGATGAACTTATAAAATTATTTGCTAATAAAAGTGTTTCTTATGATCCTAATGATATGCCTTTGTCTACTTTGATTGAGAATAATAATGAATCTATGGATGTGAATTTTGTTGGTAGGAATAATTTTGGTAACAACGCGTATAGAGGAAACTTTAATCCTAGGCTGTATCCTAGTAAATCCTCTAATAATTATGGTAATTCCTACAACAATTCTTATGGAAATTTTAATAAGATGCCTTCTTAATTTGAGACTAGTGTTAAGGAGTTTATGAATCCGCAAAAGAATTTCAATGCTTTGCTTGAAGAAAAATTGCTTAAAGTTGATGAATTAGCTAGGAACGTTGATAGAATTTCTCTTCATGTTGATTCTTTGAAACTTAGATCTATTTCTCCTAAGCATGATATCAATGAGTCTCTCAAGTCCATGAGAATTTCCATTGATGAGTGCAAAGAAAGAACCGCTAGGATGCGTGCTAAGAAAGATTGTTTTGTGAAAGCGTGTTCTTCTAGTTTTTATGAAAATAAAGATGAAGATCTAAAAGTTATTGATGTGTCCCCTATTAAATCTTTGTTTTGCAATATGAATCTTGATAATGATGGGACTGAATATGATCCACCTTTACCTAGAAGGCGTTCCAAAAATTCGGAGTTTTTAGATCTTGATGCAAAAATTGGTAAAAGCGGGATTGAAGAGATCAAAACTCTAGATATTAGTGAACCCACTATTTTGGATTTCAAGGAATTTAATTATGATAATTGCTCTTTTATAGATTGTATTTCCTTGTTGCAATCCGTGCTAAATTCTCCACATGCTTATAGTCAAAATAAAGCCTTTACCAAACATATCGTTGATGCTTTGATGCAATCTTATGAGGAAAAACTTGAGTTGGAAGTTTCTATCCCTAGGAAACTTTATGATGAGTGGGAACCTACTATTAAAATTAAAATTAAAGATCATGAATGCTATGCTTTGTGTGATTTGGGTGCTAGTGTTTCTACGATTCCAAAAACTTTGTGTGATTTGTTAGGTTTCCGCGAATTTGATGATTGCTCTTTAAACTTGCACCTTGTGGATTCCACCATTAAGAAACCTATGAGAAGAATTAATGATGTTCTTATTGTTGCAAATAGGAATTATGTGCCCGTAGATTTTATTGTTCTTGATATAGATTGCAATCCTTCATGTCCTATTATTCTTGGTAGACCTTTCCTTAGAACGATTGGTGCAATTATTGATATGAAGGAAGGGAATATTAGATTCCAATTTCCGTTAAGGAAAGGCATGGAACACTTCCCTAGAAAAGAAAATAAAATTACCTTATGAATCTATTATGAGGGCCACTTATAGATTGCCTACCAAAGATGGCAATACCTAGATCTATCCTTGCTTTTATGCCTAGCTAGGGGCGTTAAACGATAGCGCTTGTTGGGAGCCAACCCAATTTTATTTTTAGTTTTTTGCTTTTTGCTTATGTATAGGAATAAATATTTGATCTAGCCTCTGGTTAGATGTGTTTTTATGTTTTAATTAGTGTTTGTGCCAAGTTTAACCTATAGGATCTTCTTGGATGATAGTTATTTGATCTTGCTGGAAATTCCAGAAACTTTCTGTTCACGAAAATAATTGTTAAAAATCACCAGAACGTGATAAAATATTGATTCCAATTGCTGCTGATCAATAAACAAATTGTCTAGGTCTTCCTATGTTTGCTGAATTTTTGGAGTTCCAGAAGTTTGCTTTAGTTACAGATTACTACAGACTGTTCTGTTTTTGACAGATTCTGTTTTTCGTGTGTTGTTTGCTTATTTTGATGAATCTATGGCTAATAAAATAGTTTATAAACCATATAGAAGTTTGAGTACAGTAGGTTTAACACCAATATAAATAAAGAATGAGTTCATTACAGTACCTTGAAGTGGTGTTTTGTTTTCTTTCGCTAACGGAGCTCACGAGATTTTCTGCTGAGTTTTGTGTTGTTAAGTTTTCAAGTTTTGGGTAAAAGATTTGATGGATTATAGAACAAGGAGTGGCAAGAGCCTAAGCTTGGGGATGCCCATGGCACCCAAGATAATCTAAGGACACCTAAAAGCCAAAGCTTGGGGATGCCCCGGAAAGCATCCCCTCTTTCGTCTACTTCCATCGGTAACTTTACTTGGAGCTATATTTTTATTCACCACATGATATGTGTTTTGCTTGGAGCGTCTTGTATTATTTGAGTCTTTGTTTGTTAGTTAGCCACCATCATCCTTGCTGTACACACCTTTTGAGAGAGACACACATGATTCGGAAATTGTTAGAATACTCTATGTGCTTCACTTATATCTTTTGAGTTATATAGTTTTTGCTCTAGTGCTTCACTTATATATTTTAGAGCACGGTGGTGGATTTGTTTTATAGAAAATATTGTTCTCTCATGCGTCACTTAGATTATTTTTAGAGTCCTACAAAACAGCATGGTAATTTGCTTTAATTAAGATAGGCATTCAAGATTAGTAAAAAAATTCTTATGAGTGTGTTGAATACTATGAGAAGTTAGATACTTGATAATTGTTTTAAGATATGGAGATGGTGATATTAGAGTCATGCTAGTTGAGTAGTTCTGAATTTGAGAAATACTTGTGTTAAAGTTTGTGATTCCCGTAGCATGCACGTATGGTGAACTGTTATGTGATGAAGTCGGAGCATGATTTATTTATTGATTGTCTTCCTTATGAGTGGCGGTCGGGGACGAGCGATGGTCTTTTCCTACCAATCTATCCCCCTAGGAGCATGCGCGTAATACTTTGCTTTGATAACTTGTAGATTTTTGCAATAAGTATATGAGTTCTTTATGACTAATGTTGAGTCCATGGATTATACGCACTTTTCTTCCTTCCACCATTGCTAGCCTCTCTAATACCGCGCACTTTTCGCCGGTATCATACACCCACCATATACCTTCCTCAAAACAGCCACCATACCTACCTACCATGGCATTTCCATAGCCATTCCGAGATATATTGCCATGCAACTTACCACCGTTCCGTTTACTATGACACGCTCCATCATTGTCATATTGCCTCGCATGATCATGTAGTTGACATCGTATTTGTGGCAAAGCCACCATTCATAATTCTTTCATACATGTCACTCTTGATTCATTGCATATCCCGGTATACCGCCGGAGGCATTCACATAGAGTCATATTTTGTTCTAAGTATTGAGTTGTAATTGTTAAGTTGTAAGTAAATAAAAGTGTGATGATCATCATTTTTTAGAGCATTGTCCCAAGTGAGGAAAGGATGATGGAGACTATGATTCCCCCACAAGTCGGGATGAGACTCCAGACTAAAAAAATAGGCCAAAAAAAGAGAGAAAAGGCCCAAATAAAAAAATGAGAGAAAAAGAGAGAAGGGACAATGTTACTATCCTTTTACCACACTTGTGCTTCAAAGTAGCACCATGATCTTCATCATAGAGAGTCTCCTATGATATCACTTTCATATAATAGTGGGGAATTTTCATTATAGAACTTGGCTTGTATATTCCAACGATGGGCTTCCTCAAAATGCCCTAGGTCTTCGTGAGCAAGCGAGTTGGATGCACACCCCCTTAGTTCCTTTTGTTGAGCATCCATATACTTATAGCTCTAGTGCATCCGTTGCATGGCAATCCCTACTCACTCACATTGATATCTATTAATGGGCACCTCCATAGCCCTTTGATATGCCTAGTTGATGTGAGACTATCTTCTCCTTTTTGTCTTCTCCACAACCACCATTCTATTCCGCATATAGTGCTATGTCCATGGCTCACGCTCATGTATTGCGTGAAGATTGAAAGAGTTTGAGAACATCAAAAGTATGAAACAATTGCTTGGCTTGTCATCGGGGTTGTGCATGATTTAAATACTTTGTGTGGCGAAGATAGAGCATAGCCAGACTATATGATTTTGTAGGGATAACTTTCTTTGGCCATGTTATTTTGATAAGACATAATTGCTTAGTTAGTATGCTTGAAGTATTTTTATTTTTATGTCAATATTAAACTTTTGTCTTGAATCTTTCAGATCTGAATATTCATACCATAATTAAGAGAATTACATTGAAATTATGCCAACTAGCATTCCACATCAAAAAATTCTATTTTTTTATCATTTACCTACTCGAGGACGAGCAGGAATTAAGCTTGGGGATGCTTGATACGTCTCCAACGTATCTATAATTTTTGATTATTCCATGCTATATTATATTCTGTTTTGGACATTAATGGGCTTTATTATACACTTTTATATTATTTTTGAGACTAACCTATTAACCGGAGGCCCAGCCCGGAATTATTGTTTTTTTGCCCATTTCAGAGTTTCGCAGAAAAAGAATATGAAACGGAGTCCAAACGGAATGAAACCTTCGGGAACGTGATTTTTGGAACGAACGTGATCCAGAGGACTTGGACCCTGCGTCAAGACATCAACCAGGAATGCACGAGGTACGGGGCACGCCTACCCCCCTGGGCGCGCCCTCCACCCTCGTGGGGCCCATGTTGCTCCACCGACGTACTTCTTCCTCCTATATATACCTACGTTCCCCCAAACTACCAGATACGGAGCCAAAAACCTAATTCCACTGCCGCAACCTTCTGTACCCGTGAGATCCCATCTTGGGGCCTTTTCCGGAGCTCCGCCGGAGGGGGCATCGATCACGGAGGGCTTCTACATCAACACCATAGCCTCTCCGATGATGTGTGAGTAGTTTACCTCAGACCTTCGGGTCCATAGTTATTAGCTAGATGGCTTCTTCTCTCTTTTTGGATCTCAATACAATGTTCTCCCCCTCTCTTGTGGAGATCTATTTGATGTAATCTTCTTTTGCAGTGTGTTTGTTGAGACTGATGAATTGTGGGTTTATGATCAAGTTTATCTATGAACAATATTTGAATCTTCTCTGAATTCTTTTATGTATGATTGGTTATCTTTGCAAGTCTCTTTGAATTATCAGTTTGGTTTGGCCTACTAGATTGATCTTTATTGCAATGGGAGAAGTGCTTAGCTTTGGGTTCAATCTTGCTGTGTCCTTTCCCAGTGACAGTAGGGGCAGCAAGGCACGTATTGTATTGTTGCCATCGAGGATAACAAGATGGAGTTTATTTCATATTGCATGAGTTTATCCCTCTACATCATGTCATCTTACTTAAAGCGTTACTCCGTTCTTTTGAACTTAATACTCTAGATGCATGCTGGATAGCGGTCGATGTGTGGAGTAATAGTAGTAGATGCAGGCAGGAGTCGGTCTACTTGTCGCGGACGTGATGCCTATATACATGATCATACCTAGATATTCTCATAACTATGCTCAATTATGTCAATTGCTCAACAGTAATTTGTTTACCCACCGTAATACTTATGCTCTTGAGAGAAGCCACTAGTGAAACCTATGGCCCCGGGTCTATTTTCCATCATATTAATCTCCCGACAACAAGCTATTTCTGGTGCTGTTTTTATTTTGCTTTCTTTACTTTGCATCTTTATCATAAAAATACCAAAAATATTATGTTATCATATCTATCAGATCTCACTTTCGTAAGTGACCATGAAGGGATTGACAACCCCTTTATTGTGTTGGTTGCGCAGATTTTATTTGTTTGTGTAGGTGCGAGGGACTCGTGCGTGGCCTCCTACTGGATTGATACCTTGGTTCTCAAAAACTGAGGGAAATACTTACGCTGCTTTACTGCATCACCCTTTCCTCTTCAAGGGAAAACCAATGCAGTGCTCAAGAGGTAGCATCATCAACTCGGCCAATGGTTCATCCCAACTGGCTATTTTGAAGTTAACCAAACTATAGTGGCGGCGACTTGTGCACCTGCTCATTGAGCCATCTAGTGCAGACGGTGGTTGATAATATATAGTAATTAGCCTTCAAATTGTTGGAAGAAAAAACCGGGCTACCCGAGGAGTGACTTTCTTGCACTCAATAAACAGCTCATGCAGACAGTGCAGCTCCAATGTGTTGATATACACCAAACCGCGGAGGCGGACGGTAAAGACGACTGTTGTCATTAGAGTCAGTACGGACGCAGGCAAGTCGCCACCGCTCTTGCAGTAAGTAATTGCTCTGCATAAACAATATCACAAGCCGGAGTAATTTGGCTTTTTAATAAAAAATATATCAACAAAAATTGATTGGACAGATTTCACCTTGATTTGTACGGTCGACAGATGATATGTATATAGGGTGCGTGCCCTCCAAGGCTGTTGTCTTCATGCAGATATTGCCAAGGAGCAATAATAATACTTGCTTGCCAAGAGTGCTTCCGAGCCTTGTCAAATTGTGTTTAAAGAATGCTCATGCATTTTTAGCACCCTTCCGCTTTACTTTTCCTCACGCGTGGCGCTGCTGAGTAGTTATTGACCATCGACCAGCAGTAGAGTAGTACTCCCTCTGAAAACCTCCTTGGTGAGTGCTGTAAAGAACATCTGATCACACAATGTGCAAGAACTGCAGTCACAAGCACCGCGGTGGCTGCGGACGCGACGACGACGACCGTCGGACCGGTGCGAAGCTGAACGAGGGACGGCCTGAGAACGGCAGCGGCTTGCGGCGGAGGTGAGCTGCTCAGCCGGGCTGGCTCAGTACGGATGCGGGTGAAGAGGCCTACAGTGAGTCAAGTCAACAGCAATGGTAGCTCAGCAGGAGGTGAGGCCGCAGTGGTTGAATCCGCTCGAGGTGCAGCCGCTCACACATGGGTGCGAAGCAAGCGGTCTTGAAACAAGCCCGCGACCCGGTGACTCTGCAATGTCGGTGACTTTGGAAACGTGGCAGGAAACATCCGGTAACTCAAGGCAAAAAATACGTGACAGCAACGGTGGCTCAAGGCCATGGCGGAGACAGCCGGCGATTGATTTGACCACGGCCGCGGCTTGTCAAGGCGATGGCGGCTTGGCGGTAGTGGCTCTCCCGCTGCGATGGCGGCTCTTTCGCCGCAGAGACAGCAACAGCTTTAGGCGATGCAGGCCCGTGCGTAGTAGAGATGGTTCAGAGTGGCAATGGCGGCTCAGCAGAGCGAGGCTCATCGGCAACCCGCCGGTGACCTCTTGGTGAAGACAAACGACAGGTCGCAACAGCAGCCAGCTACTCACCACGAGGCCTGTCAGGCCCACTACAACCCCAGGCTCTCTCCTCGTCAAGCATACGGTCTCGGGCGTGGGCCGGCCCGCCGGGCGAAGGAAGCCCAACCCGCGGAACCAAGGCCCAGAGTGGGTGTGACCGAGCGGAGGCACCAACTACTTAAGGGCACACGCGCAGAAGGCCAACCCATCCAGTGGATCACGGCACCCGGCGGCGGCGGCTCCCTGTTCCTCTCCCGATCCCCTTTCCATTCGTGTACCTCTCCTTGTAATCGCTACCAGATACTCGAATTCGTGAGCAAAGTGTAATAGATTGTGTGGTTACTACCTGGGTGCTAACATCTGGTATTCAGAGCCTTGGATTTGAGGCTGGCGCACCTCATCGAGACGCGGCGGCAAAAATCGATCAGGGATCGAATCAGCGACATGGATCCCGCCTTCAAGGAATATTTCGACAAGTTGACCTCCTCGTTGGACGGAATCCACGCGGATATCCGTTCGACGGCGGCCAAATTGGAGGATCTGGTCGCCTGGCGCCTGGAGCTGGAACGGCGCGTCGACCGGCTCTCCACCGCGGTCGCCGAACTCCAACAGGCGTGATCCGCGGCAGAGGAAGAGCAGGCGCTCGCGCCCAAGGCTGCTCTGACAATCGTTCCCCTGCGTGACCCGACGGACGACAACAAGGGTCCGGAGGGCGGCGTCGCATCAGGGCCGATCGGCCACGACATCGACATCCTACCGCGGGGTCTGGCACCGGCGTTCGCGTCGGTGTCCACCCCGGCCAACGGTTAGTTCGCTCCCATGTCCCCCGCACCTTTGCCCTCTCCTTATGCACATGCAAGCCAGTTGCTCGCGGGGATCGGCCAGACGCACCCATCCATTGCGTTTCCCCAATTTTCTGGCGAGAACCCACGCCTCTGGAAGACGTTGTGCGAGCAGTACTTTCACATGTTCGCGATTCAGGATAATTTCTGGGTTCCCATGGCCACGCTCAACTTCTCGGGCACGGCTGCAGTGTGGCTGCAGTTGATTCAGAAGAAACTCTCTGAATTCGACTGGAAATCATTCTCTACCTTGTTGTGCACTCGTTTTGGCCGAGATCGCCATCAACTCCTCATCCGCAAATTTTACACGCTTGCACAAACAACCACTGTGGCAGACTACATCGAACGATTTGAGCAAATTATCAATCATTTGTCTGCTTACTCTGATTCAATTCATCCTTATTATTACCTCACTCGTTTTGTGGAGGGACTTCGGGCGGACATACGGGCGATTGTGCTGGTGCAACGACCGCCTGATCTGGACAAGCCGTGTGCACTAGCACTACTGCGAGAGGAAGTGGCGGACGGCGGCACCTGGGAGCGGTCTCGTCAACCCACCACGGCTCGGGCGGCGGACCTGGCGACGCGGGCGCACGCGGGTGTGCCCATGCCGCTCCCGCCCCCTCCTCCACAGGGGCGGCCTCCTACGACATCGGCCGCGCCCGAGCGCCGGACCAACGACACCAACCACGGTGACAACTCCAAGATCAAGGCATTGCGCGAGTACCGGCGAGCATGTGGCCTTTGCTTCAAGTGTGGCCAGCGCTGGGGGCAGGACCACACTTGCCCCACGAGCGTGCAGCTTCATGTCGTCGAAGAGCTGCCGGAGCTCTTCGGCATGGAGGGGAGCGAGGAGCTTCCAAGCGGCCCAACCGAAATGGTGATGGCAATTTCGCGGCAAGCTCTCACGTGTGGCACTCCTCCAAAAGCCGTTAAACTCCAAGCATGGCTCCAAGGCCGCGCTATTCTCCTCTTGGTGGATTCCGGCAGTTCAACCTCCTTCATCAACGCGCAATTGGCAGCCTCGCTGTCCGGAGTTGTACATCTCAACCGTTCTTGTCGAGTCAAGGTGGCTGATGGGGGGGAGCTCTGCTGTGTGTCTCACATACCCAAGTGCCGCTGGTCCATTCAGGAGCAGGAGTTCAGCACAGACATGAAAATCCTTCCGTTGGGGGTTTATGATGCCATTTTGGGCATGGACTGGCTCGAAGAGCACAGCCCCATGAATGTGGATTGGCGCGGCAAGCAGCTCTGGATCACCACTCCGACAGGGACAGTGCACCTTCAGGGCCAGATTGAGGGGGTTACGAGCTGCACGGAGATCAATAGTCTGCAATTGCAATGCATGCAACGTCAGGGAGAAGTGGCACAGGTCGAGCAGCTGTACCAGGTCTGCGAGTCGGATGAGATCTTCACCCCAACCCCAGGCAACATCCAGCCGGTGATTGATCAACAAGGACATCTTTGAGGAACCCAAAGGTTTACCGCCAAGGCGCGCGTGTGATCACCGCATCCCACTCATGCCAGGAGCGCAACCGGTGAATATGAGGCCTTACCGTTACAAACCAAAGCACAAGTCAGAGATTGAGAAGAAAGTTAAAGAGCTGTTGGATCAAGGAGTCATTCAGAAGAGTCACAACCCCTTCTCGTCACCGGTGATTCTGGTCAAGAAGAAAGATGGAACATGGCGGCTTTGCATGGATTACCGCCTCTTGAACGCTATGACAGTGGTGGGCAAGTACCCGGTGCCGGTGATCGAGGAGCTATTGGACAAGTTGCATGGTGCTCGATGGTTCTCAAAACTGGATTTACGTGCAGGCTACCACCAAATTTGCCTGGCAGAGGGGGAGGAGTACAAGACGGCCTTTCAAACCCATACAGGTCATTTCGAGTTCTTGGTGGTCTCGTTCGGGTTGGCTGGAGCTCCGGGCACCTTCAATGGGGGTATGCCAGAAACCTTACAACCTCTTATCAGAGAGTGTGTGCTGGCGTTCTTCGACAACATCCTTGTCTTTAGCAAAACCCTACAAGATCATGTTCAGCATCTGCAGCAGGTGTTCAATCTGCTCCGGCGTGACCAATGGAAGGTGAAGATGAGCAAATGTGCCTTTGGTCAGCACCGCATATCGTACCTGGGGCACGTCATCAGCGCAGAGGGGGTTGCCACACATCCTACCAAGATTCAGGCCGTTCGCGGCTGGCCAACGCCAGCAAATGTCAAGGAAGTCCGTCATTTTTTGGGTTTAGCTGGTTACTACCGACGATTCGTGCGATAGTTTGGGATGCTGGATAGACCTCTGTTCAATCTATTGAAGAAAGGCTCTCCATTCGTCTGGACGGATAACACCGAGCAGAGCTTTCAGGTGCTCAAGCAGGGTTTAATCTCGGCTCCGGTGCTCACACTACCTAATTTCCAGAAGCCATTCACAATCGAGACGGATGCTTGTGACGTGGGCATCGGGGCAATCTTACAGCAAGAGGGGCATCCAATTGCTTTCATGAGCAAATCGCTTTGTCAGAAATACCGCGGACTGTCCACATATGAGAAGGAGTACCTCGCAATCATCCCGGCAGTCGATCAATGGCGCCCTTACTTGCAGTCAGCAGAATTTGTGATCAAGACTGATCAATGCAGCTTGGTGCACTTACAAGAGCAACGGCTAGTCACCCCACGGCAGCAGCGAGCCTTTACTAAACTCCTCGGGTTGCAGTACCGCATCGTCTAGAACAAAGGATCAGAGAACGGGGCTGCGGATGCTCTTTCTCGGCTGCCCAAAGCAGAAACACTGTTTGGGATCTCCACTTGTCAACCAGCGTGGTTGGAAGATGTGCTCGCAAGCTACAACTGCAATCCGCACTCTCAGAAGCTGTTGGAACAGCTGGCAATCAGACCTGACCCGAAGAAGTGCTTCACCCTGGCACAGGGCATCATCCGTTTCAGAGATCGCATATGGCTGGGAGGCAGCACTGAGCTACAGCAAAAAATTATGGCAGCTTTCCATGACAGCCCCGTCGGAGGACACGCTGGGTTTCCAGTGACTTACAAGCGTATCCGCAGGTTATTTGCTTGGCCCAAGATGAAGACGCACATTGAGCAATATGTCAAGTGTTGCCAGATATGTCAACAAGACAAAACGGAGAGAGTGGCATCACCAGGGCTGCTGCAACCTCTTCCTGTTCCACAGGCTTCGTGGGATATGATAACAATGGACTTCATCGATGGATTGCTGCAATTAGGTCAGCACAACTGCATCTGGGTTTTGGTCGACCGGATGACCAAGTTCGCTCATTTTCTGCCTCTTGCCCACCCGTACACCGCTTCCCGAGTGGCTCAACTGTTCATGCAGCGCATCTACCCAATTCATGGGTTTCCTCAGGCCATTGTCTCTGATCGGGATCCGGTTTTCACGAGTCACTTCTGGCAAGAACTTTTTCGCTACGCCGGCACTGAACTTCGCTTGAGCACCGCCAACCACCCTCAAACGGACGGGCAATCGGAGCGAGTGAACCAATGCCTCGAAACCTTTCTCCGTTGCTTCACTCACGCTTGTCTCAAGCGATGGAGTCATGGCTTCCCCTTGCTCAATTCTGGTACAATTCGTCACCCCATTCTTCCATTGGCATGACTCCCTTCAAGGCCATGTTTGGACCTGAACCCCGACATTGGGGGATCACTACTACTACAGCGTGCTCGGTGCCATCACTTCAGTCCTGGTTGGACGAGCGCGCTATCATTCAGGACCTGCTGCAGCAGCACTTGCAGCGTGCTCGGCTCCGCATGAAGCAACAAGCTGACCGTAAGCGTTCTGAGCGCAGTTTGGAAGTGGGGGACATGGTGTTTCTGAAACTACAACCTTATGTCCAGACGTCAGTGGCAAAGCGGGCTAATCACAAGCTCTCGTTCCGGTTCTACGGTCCTTTTCCTATCATCAGCAAGATCAATGAGGTGGCGTATAAACTGGAACTGCCCCCGCAAGCCACGATCCACCCGGTCTTTCATGTTTCCATGCTGCGTCGTGCGGTGCTCCCAGGTACGCCGGTCGAACCAGTACTTCCTGTACTCTCTGATGTACCAGCAGTGCCTCGAGCCATCCTCAACACTCGCTGGAAGCGCAAGCAAGGAGCCATGGTGGAACAGGTCCTGGTGCACTGGTCGGATCAAACCAAGATCGACGACACCTGGGAAGACAAGAAGGAGCTGCAAGCACGTTTTCCGGCGGCTGAGGCTTGGGGTCAAGCCTCTTCTCAAGAAGGAGGGGATGTCAGGCCCACTACAACCCCAGGCCCTCTCCTCGTCAAGCATACGGTCTTGGGCGCAGGCCGGCCCGCGAGGCGAAGGAAGCCCAACCCGCGGAACCAAGGCCCAGAGTGGGTGTGACCGAGCGGAGGCACCAACTACTTAAGGGCACACGCGCAGAAGGCCAACCCATCCAGTGGATCACGGCACCCGGCGGCGGCGGCTCCCTGTTCCTCTCCCGATCCCCTTTCCATTTGTGTACCTCTCCTTGTAATCGCTACCAGATACTCGAATTCGTGAGCAAAGTGTAATAGATCATGTGGTTACTACCTGGGTGCTAACAAGGCCACTACAGCGGCTGAAATAGGCAGCGAGTCGCTGCGGTGCCACAGCAAAAACGGCATGTGGCCCGCTAATCGACAAGTCAGCTCGACGTGGAGGCGGCCCAGAGGCAGCGCTAGAGAAAAAGGCAAGGCCCGGGTGGTGCCGGCTTACGGGCGGCAGTTGCCACTATCCGCTGCTCGACACGAGGTCCACGTGGGGCAGCTCTCCGGTGGCGGCTTGGACAGTCGTAGAAGCAGAAAGCAGTCGCGGTTGCAGAGGAGCGACCCGCCATGGGAGAGGGTGCACGCGGATCCTGCAGCAGAACGGGCGCCGGCCGGGTGATGGCGGCTCGAGGGAGTAGGGCTGGCATGACACGAAATGGCGTGAGGTCGGCAAGACCCAGGTGGCTCGACGCGGAGCTGAGACCAGTGAGGCGGGTCAACGTGCAGCGGAGGCAAAGTCGAGGCGACTCACATCCGGGGCGGCTTTGGTTTGGAGGCCCGGCACACCGAGAGCCGGCACGAAGGTAGACGCGTAACACAGTGCGATAGCGTGATGGTCACTCGGACGGGAGGCGACTCGGACGGAAGGCGAGGGGCGTCGGCGACTCAGACCGGAGTCCAGAAACGAGTCGCGATGGCGACTCAGGGGAGGCAGAGTCCAGATCAGCCACAGGTCAAGGGAGGCAGCTCGAAGTTCGTGCCAGCCGAGGCGGAGACGACGGGCCGAAGATGAAGGTGAGGCGGCGGTGACTTAGCGCAAAGCTGCGGGGGCGAGGTGGCCCGGAGCAGAAACGGGGCGCTGCAGTAATGAATCCGGGGGCGGCTCGTGGCAGACACAGCAGGGCCGGCCAGCAACAAGTGGCATGGGGCGACTCTCGAGCAGCGACTCAACGCGGAGAGAGGTAACGCCAGGACTGCAGTTTGTAGGCGAGGCGGCTCACGGAGGGCCACGGCGGTTCATAAACAGCGATGGTGGTTTGACGCGGTCCACGGCAGCGAGGCAAGTCGACGGGGCGACAAGCCAGCTCGAGCATTATATCCTCATGGCGGCAGCTCAGACGGATCTTTTTTCGGGTCGTAGTTTGATTTCGGTGAAAAATTTAAGCTGCCATCACGATCTTTCTTCCTTTTTCTTTGATCGCGCTTTGCTGTAATTCCTGAACTGCAAAGGAAACTGCTCCTGGACAGATCGCTCTTCTCCATGGGACTCGGCGGTTTACCACAGCGTGTGTAGTGGACGATGAACGTGCAACCCTAATTTTCTTCGTATTGGGAGCTTCTTGATCCCTGGGAGAGATCCCTCCAAGAACTCAACACCGCCGTGAGCACGGCCCACGGTGGGCGCCAACTATCGTGGATTTGTCACGGCAGATGTCCTAGTGTGAGGACTTAGTCGTGAGGCCAACACATCTGTGTGGTAGCTTGAGAGGGGTTGATCGGGATGAGAGACACGGGGCAGATCAACACACAAGACAAGGATTTAGACAGCTTCGGGCCCTCGGAAACATCATCCGGTAACAACCCTACATGTTGTTTGTGGCTAGGTCTCATTATCATCACAAGGGAGTCGTCGTATTTCCGGCTCTCCTAGTTGTGTCTAGCCTTAACCATTATTCAACCTCTCCCCTTGGGGTGCCCTGCCCCTCCTTATATAAGTTGAAGGGGCGGGTTACATGTAGAGTCCAGCTCGGATTAAGACTTAAACTATTCTGACTTCTCTTCACGGGCTTCTCTCCATGGGCTTCTCACCACGGGCTTCTCACCACGGGCTTCTTAACGCCTTGGGCTTCTTAACTCCAGGTGACTCATTTTCATGGCTAAGTACTTGCTGGGTCATAACTGTCTGCCGGCTTATAATCTGGCTTATAACTGTTTGTCGGCTTACAATCTGGCTTATAACTGTCCGCCGGCTTACAATCTGGCTGATAACTGTCCGCCGGCTTGCAGCCTGGCTTATAATCTGTCCGCCGGCTTACAATCTGGCTTATAATCTGCCTTGTCATCAATGAAATACTAAGTCACGGCCGGGTCATATCTCCGGCCGGGTCATACCGCGGGGTATATCCCCGACATTAGCCCCCAGTTTAATTTGGATTTATCCATGTTAAGCTGATCCTGCAACATAAACACAAGAACAAATTTGACAGGTTGTGCTCTGGGTTAAATATTTTTGTAAACCGGTACCTGATCATTCTTAAGTCCTTGTCATTTACTTCTTCTAGAAAATCCGGGTCAATAGGCCAGCTTCATAATTAATTTGCTGACATTGGTTTCTCACAGAAAAATATTGTGAAGAATAATTCATTTGATTCAGCTTCCAATGCTCTAACTTGATAAAAATATTGGTCTTGAAATACTCATCTGATTTTCAGTCAGTTTAAAGATGTAGAGCTTGCCGAGTTATAATTGCCAAAACTGCCGGTTTGTAAATATTGATGGCACCGGGTCATAACTATTGCTAACACCAAACTTGAAAGTGTACCTCCCATATATGCATATCACCTGTAGCCCCCAAGTCTTAAGAAGGGAGCGTAGTAACAGCTTAAGACTTGCTTCAATATAAATGTCACAAGCTTGAAGAAATCCAGGTTGTTCAGTCACTAGTCATAAACTGAATATTCCATATATGTAGCCCCCAAGTGCTGGGTTGTCATGCTTGCAGCAACCTGGGACTTGTAATTGCCTTATGCTCATAAAAACTTCAACCATTGTAGCCCCCAAGGGTCGGGTTATTATGTAATAATGAGCTGGGACTTTGTAGATATGATCATGTAGACTTGAGCAGCAATGTGTAGCCCCCAAGGGCCGGCTCAGTAAGATTATACTGAGCTGGGACTTTATATATACTTCATTGGAAATAACATCATAAGATGTAACCCTCACCATGGGGCTTGAACACACGTCCACAAGGTTAAGAGCCTTGTTCTTCTACCAACTGAGCAATGGACCCTTCAATATAATGGATTAAGGCTTGTTTACTTTGAATTTTTTACAGGAGCAACTGGTAGCCCCCAAGGGCCGCCTCATTACGATGTCATGAGTCGGGTCTTCAATAAAGTGAGCAAAAAATGACTTTGCATTAGCCCCCAAGTGTCGTGGTGCATGCTGGCAGTGACATGGGACTTGCATATGTGATGTAATCTCAACTTGGATAATGTAGCCCCCAAGTGCCGGGTCGTAAGCCTGCAGCAACTCGAGACTATTCCTTTCATTGTAGAATAAATCATATCCATTGATAAATAATAGCCATTGTGCTGAAGCGACTTTGAAAACCTTAATCATAATACTGGTTATTGATAACCATAATAAAAATCCAGCCATGTTGGCTATTCAAGATTTGAATAATATAATCTGGTTTGAAAACCGGTTCCTGCACACAAACAAATCATAGGTGCCCTGGCAGTTTACCGCGGGGCGGATCATGATGCCCAGTATAAATCCACTAGTGACCATAGAAGTCCATAACTAGGGTAAGGGGTAATATCCCAAATATGAGACATAATCAGGGCTGCTTGGCCCGACTTGTAAAATCCATATGGTGAGAAAAAGGGGTGATATAAATCCAAGATAAATAAAATCCATAAAAAACCAGGCTATTATATATCTCCAAAACCAAATCTCAACATAAAACTTCAATGAAACTAGCATGATAGCCACTTGAGTATCCTCGCTTTCCGTAAGCCGGCTCTCACATGACCCAATCGATGTTTTAACCTGGATAAGTTCAGGGTCTTGTTTAAGGATTGACTTAACGAGAGTACACGAGGTCGGAGTAGCATCATGCAAACAGGCAGGTTTAACCAAGTTTCAATGAAGGCGGCTTAATAGCCTGGATTCATCCTCGCTATCCGTAAGCCGTGCCCTCACATGACAAACCGGCGTTTTAACCTTAACGAGTTCAGGGTCTTGTTTAAAAGATTGACTGTTAAGAGTTCGGTGGGTCAATCAGGATTACCTGATGGAGAAGTATCTGGCATACAGGCAGGATAACCCGGAAGGGTTACGTCCTCTTTGGTGAATACACCTATGTTTGAAATATTTAACCCGGAGAACTCCATTTCGTTATGGGCAGATCTGTGCCACAATTTCATCGGTGCCTTCACCGGTGGCCATCAAGAGCCCGGCAGGCCCAGCGATCTGGAGCTTATCCAGCAGAAGTAAGGTTAAACTCTCCATAAGTATTTACAGAGATTCAGTAAAGTTGATAGAAATATTCCAAATATCCATCCGACAGCTGTTATAGCGGCCTTCTAGTCCAACGTGCGCAACCGTCGCATTCGTTCTAAGATGAATGTGTGGTTGCCCAAGACTGGGAAGGAGTGATAACCCACAAGTATAGGGGATCACAACAGTTTTCGAGGATAAAGTATTTAACCCAAATTTATAGATTCGACACAAGGGGAGCCAAAGAATAATTGAAGGTATTAGCAGTTGAGTTGTCAATTCAACCACACCTGGAGATTAATTATCTGCAGCAAAGTGATCAGTGGCAAAGTAGTTCGATAGTTTTGATAGTAGTGACAGCAGCAATAGTAATAGTAACAGTGATAGCAGTAATTGTGTAGCAAGTGTAACAGTGATGATAGCAATAGTAACGCAGCAGAAACAATATAATATAAATTCGTAGGCATTGGATCAGTGACTTGTTGGATGATATTCATCATGTGACATTTATAACCTAGGGCGATACGGCACTAGCTCTAGTTCATTGATATAATGTAGGCATGTATTCCATAAATAGTCATATGTGCTTTATTAAAAGAACTTGCATGACATATTTTGTCCTACCCTCCCGTGGCAGCGGGGTCCATATTGGAAACTAAGGGATATTAAGGCCTCCTTTTAATAGAGAACCGGAACAAAGCATTAACACATAGTGAATACATGAACTCCTCAAACTACGGTCATCACCGAGAGTGGGCCCGATTGTTGTCACTCTGGGGTTGTCGGATCATAACCGTAATAGGTGACTATAACTTGCAAGATCGGATCTAGAACATGGATATAATGATGATAACATAAACGGTTCAGATCTAAAATCATGGCACTCGGGCCCAAAGTGACAAGCATTGAGCATAACAAAGTCATAGCAACATCAATCTAAGAACATAGTGGATACTAGGGATCAAGCCCTAACAAAACTAACTCGATTACATGATGAATCTCATCCAACTCCTCACCGACCAGAGAGCCTACGAAGGAATTACTCACTCCCGGTGGGGAGCATCATGGAATTGGCAATGGAGAAGGGTTGGTGATGACGAAGATCCCCCTCTCCGGAGCCCCAAACGGACTCTAGACCTGCCCTCCCAAGGAAGAACAGGGCTTGGCGGCGGCTCCGTCTCGTGGATCGCGATAATTCTTTCTCCCTGATTTTTTAGAAATATGTGATTTATAGTATCAGGGGGGTCGTCTGCGGGGCCACCAGGTGGGTACAACCCACCTGGGCGTGCCAGGAGAGGGGGTGCGCCCTGGTGGGTTGTGCCCACCCCAGGGCCCCTCTCTGGTGGATCTTGGCTCCAGAAATTCTCTTTTATTATATAAAAAATCCTCGCAAAGTTTTGTTCCATTCCGAGAACTTTTATTTCTGCACAAAAACAACACCATGGTAGTTCTGCTGAAAACAGCGTCAGTCCGGGGTTAGTTTCATTCAAATCATGCAAATTATAGTCCAAAACAAGAGGAAAAGCGTGAGAAAAAGTAGATACGTTGGAGACGTATCAAGGAGCTATACACACTGGTGGATAAGTGTGCTCGGATGGAAGAAGGGAGGAAGTTTCCCGGAGAGGAGGATTGCATCGATGTTGATACAGAGGATGAAGATGAATCAACTAGCCAGAGAAAGAGCAAGAAGCATAATAAGAAGCCAAGGGATAAGGCAATAATGATTGTGGAAGGATCGGGCACACCTAGTACCGGCAAGAAAGCCAAGGTTGAGGCCCTCGGCAAGGAAGTTGCCGCGTGCGCTGCCTGCCAGGAAGCCACTTCCACAGAAAAAGTTGGGAAAGGTGATGGGCCGTACTGCAAGATCCACCGGACCAAAGGCCACGACCTTCAGGAGTGTTATCAGGTTGAGCAGCTTGCCAAGAAGCAGAAGGCGGAGTATGATGACAAGCGTGATAGGGAAAAAGGTCAGAATGCTACTGGCGGTAAGGGCCGAGGTGGTGAAGCAAATCGCTCCGGCAAACCCTTTCGGAACCAAGGAAAACCCGCCAGGGGTCAAGAGAAGGAAATCTGTGATGATGTGAGTGATGGAGGGGATAAAGAGGAAACCAGTGAGCAGCAATTTCAGAAGGCCATTGACGCCCTATGCATTGATGGAGGCGCATCTTTGCACTCCTCCCATTGCCAACTTAAGCGATGGGCACGAGAGGTCAATGCTGTGGAACTAGCGCCAGAGGCCCGGAAGCTGCTCAAGTGGTCCTGCACGCCCATCATCTTTGATGAGGAGGATCACCCTGGCCGCACCACAGCGGTAGGGTGTTTGCCGTTGTTGGTCTCCCCAACAATTCGTAACCTCAAGGTCACAAAGATGTTAGTGGATGGTGGGGCTGGGTTGAATCTGATTTCCCCGGCAGTCATCAACAAGCTTTAGATAGGAGAGAGAGGAGCTAGAGGTTACCGGCATGTTTCAAGGAATCAATCCCGGCAGGAGCCGTCCTAAGGGGAAGACTACATTGCCAGTGACGTTCGGGGGAGAGCTAAACTACCGGACTGAGAAGATTGTGTTTGATGTGGTTGATCTCCCACTGCCGTACAATGGGATTCTGGGACGCCCAGCCCTGGCTAAATTCATGGCAGCATCTCACTATGCTTATAACACTTTGAAGATGCCTGGGCCACTGGAGTCATCACCATCCCATCAGATGAGAAGGATGCAATTATCTGCGTGGACAAGATGTACCGACAAGCAGTCGCGGCAGAGGCTGCGGCAGCAACAGCTCCCGCCAAGGAAAGCAAAGGAAAGAGGAAGGACTATAATGCCTCCAGCAAGAAGTCTGGGAAGCGTGCCCCCTCTGAGTGCACGGCACCCGACGATGACGTGCCGGAGTGTTCCCACAGCAAGAGACCCAAGGTTGCCGCACCCCAAGTAAAGAAGGTCCCGGCAGGGCTGGCTAGCGTTGATGGTACTTTCACTATCAGCGCCACCCTTGATGACAAATAGGAAAGCGCGCTCGTTGCCTTCCTGCAGGCGAATATCAATGTGTTTGCCTAGCAACCATCTGATATCCCCGGTGTTCCCAGGGAGGTAATCGAGCACCACCTTGTTGTCTGCCCACACGCCCGACCCGTCAAGCAGAAAGTCCGAAAGCAGGCCTTGGAGCGGCAGCAGTTCATTGCAGAGGAAATTAAGAAGCTGGAGGCAGCTGGTTTGGTCAGAGGCAAACCCAGTGGTGGTGCGGAAGGCGAATGGGAAATGGAGGCTTTGCATTGATTTCACAGATCTCAATAAGTCTTTCCTGAAGGACCCATTTCCCTTGCCGTGCATCGACCAGATCGTGGATTCCACTTCAGGTTGTGATTTGCTCTCCTTTCTGGATGCATACTCCGGGTATCACCAAATCTTTATGTCCAAATAAGATGAGGAGAAGACATCGTTCATCACTCCATGTGGTACGTACTGCTTTGTCTGTATGCCTTTCGAATTAAAGAGTGCCGGGTCCACTTTTGCAAGAGCAGTTCAGATTGGTTTTGAGCCACAGTTGCATAGAAATATAGAAGCCTATATGGATGATATCATGGTCAAGACCAAGGATAAGGCCGCCCTTATCCAGGCCTTGGAAGAGACATTTGCTAATCTGCGCAAGATCAACTTGAAGCTCAATCCGGAGAAGTGTGTATTCGGTGTTCCCTCCCGCAAGCTACTTGGATTTTTCGTATCCCATCGGGGGATTGAAGCCAACCCCGACAAGATCAAGGCCATTGAGCAGATCCAGGCACCAAGGACAGTTAAGGATGTAAGGCGCCTGACGGGATGCGTTGCCGCGCTGAGCACGTTCATTTCCAAGTCTGCCGAGCGCGCCCTGCCGTTCTTCAAAATCTTGAAGAAGGCAGGGCCTATGAAGTGGACCCCGGAGGTAGATGTAGCTCTGCAAGAATTGAAGGCCTACCTATCGCCTGTGCCTACCTTGGTTTCACCCAAACCCCAAGAGCCGTTATTGCACTACTTGGTGGTAACCAACCAAGTGGTCAGTGCAGCTTTGGTAGCACAGCGAGAGGTGGACGGGGCAGAAAATGGCCAAGCCAGGGCAGAGTCAGAAAAGGATCAGTGCAATAGTGAGCACGGCAGCGAGAACAACCCCAAGGACGCGATAAGGAAGAAAGTGGTGCAGCGCCCAGTGTACTTCGTTAGGTCCTTATTACAGGGGGCTAGATCGAGGTACTCTGGCGTGCAAAATTTGATCTTTGGCCTCAACATGGCCTCAAGGAAACTGTGCCACTACTTCCAAGCACATGAGATCACGGTTGTCACTCGTTTCCTGTTGCAAAGGATACTCTGAAACCCTGAGGCAACTAGCAGAATAGTGGAATGGGATTTGGAGTTATGCAGCTTTGGTTTGAAGTTTGAGAGCACTTCAACCATTCAGAGCAAGGCACTGGCAGAGTTTATTGTGGAATGGACGCCAACCCCTGGCGAGGAATTGACAGAAACAGCTCTCCCCGGCAAGGAATCACCCCAAGAATGGATTATGTATTTTGATGGTGATTTTTCCCTACAAGGTGCAGGGGCTGGCGTGCTTCTTGTTGCCCCCTCCGGGGAGCACTTGAAGTACGTCGTCCAGATGCACTTTGCCCAGGAAGAATCCACCAACAATACAGCTGAGTATGAAGGGCTCCTTGCCGGGCTCAGGATTGCAGCAGAATTGGGAATTAAGAAGCTCATCATTCGAGTAGACTCATGATGTCTACTACGCAACCTTCTTCTTGTAGACGTTGTTGGGCCTCCAAGTGCAGAGGTTTGTAGGACAGTAGAAAATTTCGCTCAAGTGTATGACCTAAGGTTTATCAATCCGTGGGAGGCGTAGGGTGAAGATGGTCTTTCTCAAACAACCCTGCAACCAAATAACAAAGAGTCTCTTGTGTCCCAAACACACCCAATACAATGGTAAATTGTATAGGTGCACTAGTTCGGCGAAGAGATGGTGATACAAGTGCAATATGGAAGGTAGATATGGGTATTTGTAATCTGAAATTATAAAAACAGCAAGGTGACTAATGATAAAAGTGAGCGTAAACGGTATTGCAATGCTAGGAAACAAGGCCTAGGGTTCATACTTTCACTAGTGCAAGTTCTTTCAACATTAATAACATAACTGGATCATATAACTATCCCTCAACATGCAACAAAGATTCACTCCAAAGTCACTAATAGCGGAGAACAAACGAAGAGATTATTGTAGGGTACGAAACCACCTCAAAGTTATCCTTTCTGATCGATATATTCAAGAGTCCGTAGTAAAATAACACGAAGCTATTCTTTCCGTTCGATCTATCCTAGAGTTCGTACTAGAATAACACCTTAAGACACAAATCAACCAAAACCCTAATGTCACCTAGATACTACAATGTCACCTCAAGTATCCGTGGGTATGATTATACGATATGCATCACACAATCTCAGATTCATCTATTCAACCACACAAAGAACCTCAAAGAGTGCCCCAAAGTTTCTACAGAAGAGTCAAGATGAAAACGTGTGCCAACCCCTATGCATAGATTCCCAAGGTCACAGAACCCGCAAGTTGATCACCAAAACATACATCAAGTGAATCAATAGAACACCCCATTGTCACCACGGGTATCCCACGCAAGACATACATCAAGTGTTCTCAAATCCTTAAAGACTCAATCCGATAAGATAACTTCGAAGGGAAAACTCAATCAATTACAAGAGAGTAGAGGGGGAGAAACATCATAAGATCCAACTATAATAGCAAAGCTCGCGATACATCAAGATCGTGCCGAATCAAGAACACGAGAGAGAGAGATCAAATACATAGCTACTGGTACATACCCTCAGCCCCGAGGGTGAACTACTCCCTCCTCATCATGGAGAGCGCCGAGATGATGAAGATGGCCACTGGTAAGGGATCCCCCTCTGGCAGGGTGCCGGAACAGGGCCACGATTGGTTTTTGGTGGCTACAGAGGCTTGCGGCGGCGGAACTCCCCATCTCGGTTATTTTCTGGAGGTTTATGTATTTATAGGAATTTTTGGCATAGGTCTCACGTCAGGGGGGGTCTCCGAGTCGTCCACGAGATAGGGGGGTGCGCCCAGGGGGGTTGGGCGCGCCCCCCACCCTCGTGGACGGCCCGGGACTCTTCTGGCCCAACTCTTTTACTCCGGGGGCTTCTTTTGGTCCATAAAAAATCATCAAAAATTGGCACGTCAATTGGTCTCCGTTTGGTATTCCTTTTCTGTTAAACTCAAAAACAAGGAAAAAAACAGAAACTGGCACTAGGCTCTAGGTTAATTGGTTAGTCCCAAAAATCATATAAAATTGCATATAAATGCATATAAAACATCCTAGATGGATAATATAATAGCATGGAACAATCAAAAATTATAGATACGTTGGAGACGTATCAGCATCCCCAAGCTTAATTCCTACTCGTCCTCGAGTAGGTAAATGATAAAAACAGAATTTTTGATGTGGAATGCTACCTAGCATAATTTTCAATGTAATTCTCTTTATTGTGGCTTGAATGTTCAGATCCAAAAGATTCAAGATAAAAGTTTAATATTGACATAAAAATAGTAATACTTCAAGCATACTAACCAAGCAATTATGTCTTACCAAAATAACATAGCCAAAGAAAGCTCATCCCTACGAAATCATATAGTTTGGCCTTGCTTCATTTTTGTCACACAAAATGCTCCCATCATGCATAACCCCGATGACAAGCCGAGCAATTGGTTCATACTTTTTAACGTGCTTCAGCCTTTTCAACCCTTACGCAATACATGAGCGCAAGCCATGGATATAGCACTATAGGTGGAATAGCATATGATGTTGGGGGTTATGTGAGAAGACAAAAAAGGAGAAAGTCTCACATTGACGCGGCTAATCAACGGGCTATGGAGATGCTCATCAATTGATGTAAATGCGAGGAGTAGGGATTGCCATGCAACGGGTGCACTATAGCTATAAGTGTATGAAAGCTCAAACTGAAAACTAAGTGGGTGTGCATCTAACTTGCTTGCTCATGAAGACCTCGGGCATTTGAGGAAGCCCATCATTGGAATATACAAGCCAAGTTCTATAATGAAAGATTCCCACTAGTATATGAAAGTGACAGAATAAGAAACTCTCTATCATGAAGATCATGGTGCTATTTTGAAGCACAAGTGTGGAAAAAGGATAGTAACATTGTCCCTTCTCTCTTTTTCTCTCATTTTTTTGGGCTTCTTTGGCCTCTTTTTTTATTTGGGCTTCTTTGGCCTCTCTTTTTTCATAGTCTTCCTCACATGGGACAATGCTCTAATAATGATGATCATCACACTTTTATTTACTCATAACTCAATATTACAACTTGATACGAGAACAAAAATATGACTCTATGTGAATGCCTCCAGCAGTGTACCGGAATATGCTATGAATCAAGAGTGACATGTATGAAAGAATTATGAAAGTGGCTTTTCCACAAATACGATGTCAACTACATGATCATGCAAAGCAATATGACAATGATGGAGCGTGTCATAATAAACGGAATGGTGGAAAGTTGCATGGCAATATATCTCGGAATGGCTATGGAAATGCCATGATAGGTAGGTATGGTGGCTGTTTTGAGGAAGATATAAGGAGGCTTATGTGTGATAGAGCATATCGTATCACGGTGTTTGGATGCACCGGCGAAGTTTGCACCAACTCTCGAGGCGAGAAAGGGCAATGCACGGCACCGTAGAGGCTAGCAAATTGCGGAAAGGTAAGAGTGTGTATGATCCATGGACTCACATTAGTCATAAAGAACTCATATACTTATTGCAAAAGTTTATTAGCCCTCGAAGCAGAGTACTACTACGCATGCCCCTAGAGGGATAGATTGGTAGGAAAAGACCATCGCTCGTCCCCGACCGCCACTCATAAGGAAAGCAATCAAAGAACACCCCATGCTTCAAATTTGTCACACAACGTTTACCATATGTGCATGCTACGGGATTTGCAATCCTCAACACAACTATTTCTCAATTACCCAACTAGCATGACTCTAATATTACCACCTTTATATCTCAAAACAACTATCAAGTATCAAACTTCTCATAGTATTTAATGAACGCTATATGAAAGTTTTTATTATACCCATCTTGGATGCCTATCATATTAGGAATAATTTTATAACCAAATAAAATTACCATCCTGTTCTAAAAGACTCTCAAAATAATATAAGTGAAGCACTAGAGCAAATGACAAATTACTCCGAAATATATAAGTGAAGATCAATGAGTAGTTGAATAATTATGTAACTATGTGAAGACTCTCTAACATTTAAGAATTTCAGATCTTGGTATTTTATTCAAACATCAAGCAAAACAAAACAAAATAAAATGACGCTCCAAGCAAAACACATATCATGTGGTGAATAAAAATATAGCTCCAAGTAAAGTTACCGATGAACGAAGACGAAAGAGGGGATGGCTTCCGGGGCATCCCCAAGCTTAGGCTCTTGGTTGTACTTGAATATTACCTTGGGGTGCCTTGTTCATCCCCAAGCTTAGGCTCTTGCCACTCCTTATTCCATAGTCCATCGAATCTTTACCCAAAACTTGAAAACATCACAACACAAAATTTAACAGAAAACTCGTAAGCTCCGTTAGTATAAGAAAATAAAACCACCACTTAGGTACTGTTTTGAAATCATTATAAATTCACATTGGTGTAATATCTACTGTATTCCAACTTCTCTATGGTTCATACCCTCCGATACTACTCATAGATTCATCAAAATAAGCAAACAACACATAGAAAACAGAATCTGTCAAAAACAGAACAGTCTGTAGTAATCTGTATCATTTGAATACTTCTGTAACTCCAAAAATTCTGAAATAAATTGTTGGACCTGAGGAATTTGTCTATTAATCTTCTTAAAAAAGAATAAACCTAAGAGCACTCTTCAGTAAAAAATGGCAGCTAATATCATGAGCGCAAAAGTTTCTGTTTTTTACAGCAAGATCGCAAAGACTCCACCCAAGTCTTCCCAAAGGTTCTACTTGGCACAAACACTAATTAAAACAATAAAACCACATATAAACAGAGTCTAGATGAATTATTTATTACTAAACAGGAGAAAAAGTCAAAGAACAAAAATAAAATTGGGTTGTCTCCCAACAAGCGCTAACGTTTAACGCCCCTAGCTAGGCATGATGATTTCAATGATGCTCACATAAAAGATAAGAATTGAAACACAAAGAGAGCATCATGAAGAATATGACTAGCACATTTAAGTCTAACCCACTTCCTATGCATAGGGATTTTGTGAGCAAACAGCTTATGGGAAAAATAATCAACTAGCATAGGAAGGCAAAACAAGCATAACTTCAAAACTTTAAGCACATAGAGAGGAAACTTGATATTATTGCAATTCCTACAAGCATATATTCCTCCCTCATAATAATTTTCAGTAGCATCATGAATGAATTCAACAATATAACCATCACATAAAGCATTATTTTCATGATCTACAAGCATAGAATTTTTATTACTCTCCACATAAGCAATTTTCTTCTCATTCGGAATAGTGAGAGTATCATAAGAAACTCGAATACTATAAATTGTTTCCACCTTGAAAGAATAAAGTTCAGAAAAAGGGTAATCATAATCATGACAAGTTTTATAAATATAATCATCACTACTTTTTATAGCATTAGTATCATCACAATAATTATCATAAGTAGCAACTTTGTTCTCATCATAATCGATTGAAACCTCTTCCAAGATAGTGGAATCATTACTAAATAAAGTCACGACCTCTCCAAATCCACTTTTATAATTATCACAATAAGATTCAACACTCTCCAAAATAATGGTATCATTACTTCCTAAATTTGACACTCTTCCAAACCCACTTTCATCAATATAATCATCATAAATAGGAGGCATCCTATCATCATAATAAATTTGCATATGAAAACTTGGGAGGTTAAAAATATCATCTTCATAAAACATAGCATCCCCAAGCTTGGGACAAACATTAATTGCAGCAAATAAATTCTCAAACATGGCATTCTTATCAAACATAGCATCCCCAAGCTTGGGCCTTTTCATATCATAAGCATAATCACTCTCATCATTGATAGTATGGATAACACCAATAGTATAGCAATTATCATCATCACAATGAGTAATAGGAGCAACATCATTTGGGAGGGATACCTTTTTACCTTTGCGTCTCCGTCTTTTCTTTTTCTTCTTCGCATCATGTGTGGGTTTAATCCTATTTTTGGAGCTCCTTATTAATGAGATTGGTTGAATAGAAGGCTCCTCCTCGTCACCTGATTCATCATAAGAAATAATAGGAGGATATTGGGAAGTCTCTTCCCTTTCATTAGTATTCTCTTCATCTTCTATTTGTTTTCTTGTCTTTATGTAATTGGCAATATAAGGATTTCCAATGCAATTCACCGCACAATACATATAAATTTCCTCTAGATCAAAATTAAGAACTGTCTCAAGGGCAAATTCTGGAATATCCTTAGTTATACGTTTCATTTCTTCATAACCCACAAGCAAACTAAGTTCATTATGATGCGTAAGGGAAATCAAGTCATCACAATTTTTGGACACGATTCGATCATGAAACAATTTGCATTGGATATTTAAATGACCATGTGCATTGCAAAGTTCACAAGGACGGCTAAGAAAATTTAAATTTTCAGCACAAACATCTAGCCTTTCTTGCAACCATTTAGTTTCTAAATAATTATGCCTCTTGCAAAATCTATGTTCCCTATTTGGTGTGTACTTGCAAACTCTATGCACTCCACAAAAATTGACATGCTTATAAGAGACATTTTCATCATGACTAGTGCAATCATCATTAGTACCATGAATATTCAAGGAGTTCGTACTAACAACATTGCAATCGTGATCATCATTCAAAGATTTAGTGCCAAACATTCTAATGCATTCTTATTCTAGCACTTGAGCACAATTTTCCTTTCCATCATTTTCACGAAAGACATTAAAAAGATGAAGCATATGAGGCACCCTTAATTCCATTTTTTGTAGTTTTATTTTATAAACTAAACTAGTGATAAAACAAGAAACTAAAAGATTCGATTGTAAGATCTAAAGATATACCTTCAAGCACTCACCTCCCCGGCAACGGCGCCAGAAACTGCTTGATGTCTACTACACAACCTTCTTCTTGTAGACGTTGTTGGGCCTCCAAGTGCAGAGGTTTGTAGGATAGTAGAAAATTTCCCTGAAGTGGATGACCTAAGGTTTATCAATCCTTGGGAGGCATAGGATGAAGATGGTCTCTCTCAAACAACCCTGCAACCAAATAACAAAGAGTCTCTTGTGTCCCCAACACACCCAATACAATGGTAAATTGTATAGGTGCACTAGTTCAACGAAGAGATGGTGATACAAGTGCAATATGGATGGTAGATATGGGTATTTGTAATCTGAAATTATAAAAACAGCAAGGTAACTAATGATAAAAGTGAGCGTAAACGGTATTGCAATGCTAGGAAACAAGGCCTAGGGTTCATACTTTCACTAGTGCAAGTTCTCTCAACATTAATAACATAACTGGATCATATAGCTATCCCTCAACATGCAACAAAGAGTCACTCCAAAGTCACTAATAGCGGAGAACAAACGAAGAGATTATTGTAGGGTACGAAACCACCTCAAAGTTATCCTTTCTGATCGATCTATTCAAGAGTCTGTAGTAAAATAACACGAAGCTATTCTTTCCGTTCGATCTATCCTAGAGTTCGTACTAGAATAACACCTTAAGACACAAATCAACCAAAACCCTGATGTCACCTAGATACGCCAATGTCACCTCAAGTATCTGTGGGTATGATTATACGATATGCATCACACAATCTCAGATTCATCTATTCAACCACACAAAGAACCTCAAAGAGTGCCCCGAAGTTTCTACCAAAGAGTCAAGACGAAAGCGTGTGCCAACCCCTATGCATAGATTCCCAAGGTCACAGAACCCGCAAGTTGATCACCAAAACATACATCAAGTGAATCAATAGATCACCCCATTGTCACCACGGGTATCCCACGCAAGACATACATCAAGTGTTCTCAAATCCTTAAAGACTTAATCCGATAAGATAACTTCAAAGGGAAAACTCAATCAATTACAAGAGAGTAGAGGGGGAGAAACATCATAAGATCCAACTAGAATAGCAAAGCTCGCGATACATCAAGATCGTGCAGAATCAAGAACACGAGAGAGAGAGAGAGAGAGATCAAACATATAGCTACTGGTACATACCCTCGGCCCCGAGGGTGAACTACTCCCTCCTCGTCATGGAGAGCGCCGGGATGATGAAGATGGCCACCGGTGAGGGATCCCCCTCTGGCAGGGTGCCGGAACAGGGTCCCGATTGGTTTTTGGTGGCCATAGAGGCTTGCGCCGGCGGAACTCCCCATCTCGGTTATTTTCAGGAGGTTTGTGTATTTATAGGAATTTTTGGCGTAGGTCTCACGTCAGGGGGGTCTCCGAGTCGTCCACGAGATAAGGGGGCGCGCCCCCCACCCTCGTGGACGGCCCGGGACTCTTCTGGCCCAACTCTTTTACTCCGGGGGCTTCTTTTGGTCCATAAAAAATCATCAAAAATTGGCACGTCAATTGGACTCCGTTTGGTATTCTTTTTCTGTAAAACTCAAAAACAAGGAAAAACATAAACTAGCACTGGGCTCTAGGTTAATAGGTTAGTCCCAAAAATCATATAAAATAGCATATAAATGCATAAAAAACATCCTAGATGGATAATACAATAGAATGGAACAATCAAAAATTATAGATACGTTGGAGACGTATCAACTCACAGCTTGTGGTGAGACAAGTCAAAAAGGATTATCAAAGTCCAGTGATGGAAGCATACGTCGAGGAAGTGAGGACATTGGAGGAGCGCTTTGATGGGTTACAAACAGAGCACGTACCCCGTGCGGAAAACCGCATAGCTGATCACCTGTCAAAGTGTGCTGCGCAGAAGCTTCCTGTGGAACCAGGGACTTTTGTTCTCCATCTCTCTCAGACCTCCGTATCACCAGTCACAATGGCCCGGAAAAGGATAAAGTTGGACTACGATAAGCCTCTTCTGGCAGAGCCATCCTCTTCCGACAGAGACCCTGCCGGAAACAACTCCTCACAACCTCCCGGACCACCCCCTCCAACCAGGCCTATGGACCCCGCGAACGAGGCTGGTGCTCCTGCAGCCGAGGAGGTGCCGCTAGTCCTCGTTGCCGAGCCCCAGGCTCCAACTTGGGCAAGGCAGATTGTCTGCTTCCTCCGGAGAACTTCTCGGCGACCAAGATGAAGCTGAGAAAGTAGCCCAGAGGGCCAGTATGTATCAGTTTGTCGATGACACTCTGTAGAGAAGAAGGCCTAACGGTGTGAAATTGAAGTGTGTCTTCCGGGAGGATGGAAAGGAACTGCTGGCAAAGATTCATAGAGGAATGTGCGCCTCACACATTGGATCAAGGGCATTAGTTGGGAAAGCATTCCGGCAAGGATTCTATTGGCCCATAGCCCTCCAATATGCAGTTGAGCTCGTCACGACATGTGAAGCCTGCCAGTTCCATTCCAAGAGAACACACATGCCTGCCCAAGCCCTTCAGACAATCCCTCTATCATGGCCATTTTTGGTCTCGGGGCTCGATATCCTCGGCCCCTTCCCCCGAGCAATCGGGGGCTTTGAATTCTTGTTTGTTGCCATCGATAAGTTTACAATGGCCGGAAGTGACTGCTGTGAGAAAGGTGACTGCTCAGTCAGCTATCAAGTTCTTGAAAGAATTGGTGTGTCGTTTCGGAGTTCCGGCAAGGATCATCACTAACAACGGCACCCTGTTCACGAGCCACGCCTTCATGCAATATGTTCATGCCCTCGGATACAAGATCTCATTCGCCTCTGTGGCACACCCCCGGAGCAATGGACAAGCTGAGAGGGCGAAGGCTGAAGTGCTTCGTGGACTCAAGACAAGGACTTTCGATACACTGCAGAAGCGCGGCAGGCGGTGGATTGAGGAGCTGCCAGTAGTTCTCTGGTCCCTCAGAACGACACCTAACCGAGCTACCAGGCAGACTCCCTTCTCCCTGGTCTACGGGGCAGAAGCAGTTATCCCCACAGAACTCATTTATGGGTCCCCTCGAGTGCTTGCCTACGACGAAGTAGCGCAAGTTCAGCACCGGCGTGACGATGCTATGCTACTCGAGGAGAACCGTCTTCGGGATGCTACACGTGTTGCACGCTATCAGCAAGCCCTGCGTCACTATCACAGCCGCAAGGTTCGTGCCCGGTGTTTTAAGGAAGGTGACCTTGTCCTTAGGTGCGTTCAGTTTGCCAAGGGTACAAACAAGTTGTCACCAAAGTGGGAAGGCCCTTACTAGGTGGTACGAGTCACCAAACCTGGCGCAGTCCGTTTGGAGACCAGAGATGGCACACCGTTGCAAAACTCATGGAATATTGAGCATCTCCGTAAGTTCTACCCGTAAGGCGCAGAGGCTGCCGGGCCCTGCCCGGCAGCCACCCATTGTACATGGCCTTGCCAAAGTTGCATGTAACCCCCTGTACAAGCCGGGGCGATGACCTCGTGCAAGAGAAAATAAAGAAGCGTTGTAGGGGGCCCCCAACTAACATTGCATGCATGCACGAGCACACCTAGATCACTGCATAAGAATTTCATGAGCATTTGCATATGCATATAGATAGGAGTGCGTCCTGCATTCATTCTCATCTACATGGAGCTTCAGATTCCTGCCGTGAACTTGACTTCGACAAAGGATGAGAAGATTGCAAGGCACAGCGATCCCCGGCAAAGCCATAACAGATAAGTTTACCTCTTGTCCATTAGTGTTCTGTAAAGCTATAACTTTGCATGAGGAACCCTCGCCTCTCTCTTTGAAACTTAGGTGCTCCCACCCACGACTCGAACGTTGCTTCAGTCAGGATGGTCGTAGTAACCTTTGGTAAGAAGGAGTTGGCGGGGGGCTGGCCCCCCTGTTTGTTCCCCGGCAGACGAAGCTCTCCGGCAGAAAAAGAGGGTGCCAGCAGGATATCCTGTTAGGGAAGCTCGTTTATTTACATTAAAGAGGTACTCCACCTCTGCATGGACGTATACATGCGTGGGTTCCCGGCAAGGTTCATCTTTTTCATTCACATGCCAACATAAGTACAAGCATTACAGAACACAAAGATGGACTCGAGAGATTACATTATTCGAATTAAGATTTGGCAATTACCGGCAGATTTAAGATTGAAAAAAGATAAGAACCCAATAACCCCTCTTTTCCTTTTTCAGCTCCTCTTCCTCGGGACGCTGGAGCGAGAGGGAAAAGAGAATAAAAGGGCAGTTGGGAAAGGGCAGCGATGGAGGGGCCGGCGAAGCGGTCATCCGCCATGGTCTACAGGTGGCATCCCCCAGGAGCTGCGCAAGGTGACGAGCAAGGCACATCACCCCTCACCAAGCGAAAAAGAGAAGGGAAGAAAAAGGGAAAGGGGTAGAGACGGTAGAGGCATCACCCACAATGGGCATGCAATGCTACCATCGCCTCGGCAGACCGGAAGGCATGCCCCTCATTGACAACGACCCCAAGACCTCCGGGAGGGGCAATGCTGGGATTTCCAATGATCCCTAGCCCCGCCACCCGGCCGAGCCTCGAAGAGACCAAGAAATACACTACGTCAAGGACCAGGCTCACTCCCCGAGCACCAACACCAGCATGGGGCAGCAATGGCCCCGAGCAGGAGCCCGGGGGCTGGCCCCAGGCTCTCCTCTTCAACATCACCAGCAGAGGGTAGGAGAAGAAGGAGGATGCAGAGCTGGATGACTTTGCCCTCCTCCTACCCTCCTTTTATAGGTCGGGCGGGGAGAGGTAGCTGCTCCATCAACGGGCGACCGCCGCCCTCCTCCGCCAATTCAAGACGGGCGGGCCCTCTCCTAGATGCTCTCTCGCGCCACGCGCCTCCGTTACCTCCCTTGCGCGATGCATGCAGCATACGTGGCTGAGGATAGGGGCGCGCTGTGGGAAGAGTAAATTTGCAGTTTCGACCCCGTGCGTTAAAGTCATTCACGGGCCATCACTGGAGCTGCCCCACCATTAATGGCTTTACGCAACGCGCGGGGAAACCAGAAACTGGTTCGAAATCAAGACTAATGAAGTAGCAAAGGTGACCTCAAGGGGTCAACCCCTTCAGCAATTCTTCCTATGCACTTATTAGGCCCTACCCTGACGACGCTCAGCAGCGCATTCGGGGCAGGCCCGGGGGCTTCTGTCGGTGCAACAAACCCTGGGTCTGTTGCCCAACTGTGCACATGCACAAGATCAAGATTGAAGCACCAGCTCAAGCCAGGGATTGAAGACCCAAGAAGACTTGAAGAACCAACATGCAGCTCAGATAGACCAAGATCGAGCAAGAGGAGCAAGATAGCAACAAGAGAAGGGCCTCCCTTGCCGGACAGGTGAGCCCGGAAAGGGGCGAGGCCACCACCTGAAGCAAGCGACCAAGACTCCCGGCAGAGCCTGCCGGGCTCACGGGGACAGAATCACCCCGCCAACAACTCAACCACGACTCACGCCGTCAATCAGTGCGGTGTCAAGCCGCAAGATGACTAAGTGGCAGCCATTCGCCCCATGGCAGCCATTTCCTACAGAAGAAACCCACAGATGACACCTGTCCTGTGACGTGTCAAGAGAACAAGTGCGGAGCTAGCGAGATAGCCCGGTAGGCCTTGCCGGGCAACCAGTGATGTGACACTAAGTGGTGCATTTAATGCACCCTGTCAGCCCGCAGAGTTAGGTATGATAGCACTATTTTCTGTCACATCAGTGGATAATGGCCACTTTGCCACTATGGTGACCCCTTAATCTATAAAAGGAGGCCCATGGCACTCGTAGGAAGGGTTAGAGGATTAGAAATTTGACAACCCCAAGCCACGATACGCGCGTAGACGCTGCGGCCCTGAGGCAAACCTTGTCGGGCAAGTGTACTACGCATCACCAAATTCACCTCCACCATCAATCCACCAAAGCAGGAGTAGGGTTTTACGCCTCGCGGTGGCCCAAACTTGGGTAAATTGCTCGTGTGCTTTCTGTCGTGCTACCGTGCGCTGATCTGCTCTTTGTGCAACACGTCGTCCCCCCGCCGAACCAGCAAGGGGCCACCCGGTCCCATAGGTGGCCGCGGATATCCCGCGATAGTAACTAAGCAAAGATCAATATGAAACGAGCTCATAGGCAATGGATCAATGATGGATAATTATGTCAGATGGCATTCATCATGCAACAGTTATAACATACACTACTGCAGGATGCTGCTAACGCGACACTACGATCAGATACCCTTTCACGAAATTGTGTGCGATGCATTAATCACAAACGGGGATGTAAAAAACCGTCAAAAAGGTGCAAAACATTTGCGATGGAGGATGCATCAAACACGGTTCAGATTTTAGTTGCGTGTGCGATGCAGGGCACATGGTTAACCCGTTAACTATTTGCGATGAGGCAGAACAACGGAAATGGGTAGCCATATCAATGTGTGTGCGATATACGGCATACAATTCACTCTGATGAACCATTTGCTATTAGGGACTGCAACATAAACGATTAGCCAGATCAAGGTGTGTGTGATATAGGGCATACGGTTCACTCAGACGAACTGTTTTCGATTAGCGAACGCAACATAAAAGGTTCAACTTACCAAGATGTGTGTGATACGTGGCAAACAACCGACTCGGATGAACTGTTTGCGATGAGAATTTACAACACACACGGTTAATACAGTTAGTTCATGTGCGATTCTGTGTGTACAAAAAAATTTGAAAAATGCAAACTAGTTGCTTGCGGTGGCTAGGACTATCGCACATGATGCGTTTGCGAGTACTCGTGTGCGATGATTAGTAAGTTACACATGCATTTCCTTATGTTAACACTTGTGTGATAAATAACACGTGGCACCGGATACGATATTCGGGTTGTGTGTGTGCTCCACTTAGTCTTCCCGCGCTCAAGCGAATGCTTCCCGCGCTCCACATGGGTGAATTGTAAAATCCACGCCTATTCCATCACCGGTTTCCCGCCACCACCTAACGGCTTGCTGCATATAACCCAGGCGGCAACGCACCGCCGCGACACTCTGCGAAGATCTAGTCCTCACCCATCTACCATTAGTTATTCCAATCATGCCAGGCAACGAACAAAGCTTTGACGTCGACGCCTACCTGCGTTACATCTTCGGCGAGGAGAATGAGCCGAAGCAGGTCGGGGAGCAAGAGCTTCATCGACCGGTGCAGGCACCATGGCCCATCAGCAGCGATATCGGCGTCACAGTCCTTGGGAGCACAATCGACATATTGCAGAGGAGGTGTGATGAGCAGTTTGCCATCCACCGTGCAAAAGATCCAGAGCTGCTCGGCGGCATGATCGACGACCCACCCGAAGAACCGCCGTCACCAGTGCTCATGGAGAGCCTGATGCCCCACAAGGAATGGGCAGAGGACCTCTGCGATTCAGTCAAGACAAAGGCAGCCTGCGGCTTCATCATTGCCCGCGGCGGCCGTGTCAACCTCGATCCCGATGATGTGGGGGCCAGGCTCGAGCGCATCCTTGGCGGAGTTGACGTCCCCGACGAAGTAGAACATTGCCAACGTGATATCTTGAGGATGCAGGTGATCGATAGAATTTGCTACCAGGACAGAGGCATGGAAATGGAATGGTTCCGCGGAGTTGTCATGCGCGCGATTGCACGCTGTCAAGCTCTTCTGGAAGAGGCCCAGCAGCCCTAAGAGCCTCCTAGCTCCAGCAGCTCCGTAGGCGGAGGCGGGTCGGGACACTCGGAGTGAACGGCCGCAAGGGAGCTATGCTGATCATGGAGTCCGAGAAGACCATCGTCGGAAGGCCGCCAGCTCAGCCTTTTAGCTTATATTTTATTATAATTGTATGCATATGTAGGTCATGAGTGTTCTGGGCCTTGCCGCATTTGGCATTTTAAATTATCCTGAATATGTAAGAAAATTATTAAGAATTATTAACCATTGCCATTGTAACTTTGCCTCAACGGCGAGCAGAGCACGGGCAGGGACGCCAGAGCAGAGCACGTCGCTGCCGCCTCAACGGCGAGCAACCACCTGGTCAACCTTCTGCCATCAATAAATTTTGACCTTGTTTCTCGTCACATTGTTGATTACAACGCAATAAGTAATTGCAAATCTGTTCACACCTATCAAACTAATCTGTGTTCACACTTAGCACCGGGCTATAAAAACTACCCACTCGAAAATTACTTCACAGTTCCTCTCCTCATCACCCACAAAACTGGTTTTTTCTGTCAAGTCGTTCCGCCATGACCGGTAGGAGGAGTTCAGGGTGGACATATAACCAGGCAGCAAAGACCAAGGCCGCGGAAGCACTAGAGAGGTCCCGCCGCGAAGCCGCAGCCATAGCAGAGATGTCCTGGCACGCCGCGGAGCCCTCGAACGAGCTCTCACGGGCACGCGAGGGCTCTCACAAGCGCATTCGCGGCGTTGGCTATTGCGGCGAGCCGGTGTTCCTGAAGTCCTTCGCCGGCGACGACGACATTCTCGCTTGGGTCACTACGCAGCAGGAGCTGGTCGACGGCTTGATGAAGCTGCTCAAGATCAACGATGCCTCGGTTGACAAGGCGACCGGCCTCGTCGAGCAACTCATGGGTGACAATGCGAAGCTCCTCAAGTTGGTCGCCGAGAAGGAGGAGGAGACCGCTAGCTGGAAGATGATGCATGAGCAGAGCAGTGCCTCGGAGATGACGCTGAAAGCGATCGTCGAGGAACTGATGGGTGGCTTGAGGAAGCTCCGGATCAAGCGCGAGCAGGAATTGAAGAAGGAGCTGGAGGATTTCGCCGCCCGGCGATCCATTGACGAGTAGAGATAGTAGCGACCCAGATCGTTGTCTGCAATTTCCTTCTTCTCTTGCCCCCGTGTCTTCCGGGCTTTGCCGCATGTGGCATTTTAAATTATCCAAAATATGTATGACAATTATTATCTGCGCCATTGTAAATTGGTCGTCGTATTATCCATTGCCATTTTATTTGTGGTCGTCTTATCCGTTGCCCTATGTGACAATTTAAATTAGGGCGGAATACGAGTTGAAAACATGAACAAAGCAAAATGCTGCCATGGGATCACAAGCAAATACCCTTCGTCCAGGTGCTTTAATTAACCCATTAATGGAGAAGTTGTGAGTGAGGCGGGCGGCAGCTGGTGCATGGAGGTCAAAGAGCTCGCTTCCTGATGAGCATGGGCGGCCTTGCTGCTCGCACATGTCCCGTCGAGCCTGCGAGGTGGACAGGATGCACGCGTCTCGTCGAACCTGCACGGCCGACTACTCGCATGCGTCCCGTCGAGCCTGCACGGCGGACTTCTCTCGCTCGTCCCGTCTAATCAAACAGTTTCATGCACGCCACCGAGTATGGTTAAATTTCGACACGGTAAATATAATACAACCGTTTGCGATATTAACATGTTAGCTTTTTGTTTCAAAAAGGACTTCGTTGGCTACTAATGTGTGCGCCTCTTCTCAAACTGGATGATTTTTTTACCACGGCATATATGTGCCGTGTCATGAAACCATGCCAAGTTTCATGTTTTTCGGGTGACTTTTTGATTTACTGGGATTTAAAAACCGAGATTCTCATTGTTTCAGGACGACGACAAGTTTGTAATTCATTCTCATTCCTTAAACGAGACCTAAACATGCACCCAATGACACATGTACGATTTCCCACCCATTTTGCTTCACTGGAGCATGTGGTTGTAGTTCAAATTTGAATTATGGACTACATTAAATGCATAGAAAACTTAGTAATTAGTAATATATACAATGGCCAAACGAACCCCAGAACAGTTTCAAATTTTAGCCCGACACTCCTGTTATTCTATGTTGCCTATAGAAAACAAAGTTCAAGGTGAGAAGAGGCAGCGATTTTCGTTTCGCCCACAAGAGGGGCATGTTTCCCTAATGGAACCACGAGGGTTGCGACAGGCTCCGGTTTGTAAAAGGCTTGTAATATAGCTTCGCCCAAATTGGACAATTATACGTACCATGTAGTGACACCATGCCAAGTTTCATGATTTCCTGGTGAGTTTTGGATTTACAAACATTTAAAAACTGAGATTTGCAATGTTTGTAGCCAAGCCAGGACGGCGAGATGGTTGAATTCGTTGTCATTCGTTCCATGGGACCTAAACATGCACCCCAAGGAAAAATGTACGTTTTTTTCTAGCCATTTTGGTGCACTAGAGCATGTATTTGTAGTTCGGATTTCAATAATGGACATTAAATGCCTAGAAAACTCAATTAATGAATAAAAAAGGTCAAACAAACTCTGAATAATTTCAAAGTTCAGCGCGAATCTCCAGTTGTTCCATGTCGCATGTAGAAGAAAATACGAGGCTAGAAGAGGGAGTGACTATCGTTTGGCCCACAAGGGGACACGTTTCCCTATCGAAACCACGAGGATTCTTGCGACAGGCTTCGGTTTGTAAGAGGTTTGTAATAAAGCTTGGCCCATATTGGCAATGTTTTTATCACGACATATATGTGCCATGACGTGACACCTTGCCACCTTTGATGACTTTCTGGTGAGTTTAGGATTTATGGGGACTTAAAAACCGAGATTCGAAATGTTTGAGGACGAGCCAGGACACTGGTACGGTTGTAATTCGTTCCCATTCCTGGCATGAGACCTAAACATGCACCCAAGGACACGTGTATAATTTTTCTAGCCATTTTGGTGAACTGGAGCATGTATTTGTAGTTTAGATTTGAATTCTGGACATTAAATGCCTAGGAAACTCAATTAGTGTATAAAAAGGCCAAACGAACCCTGAATAAGTTTAAATTTCAGCATGGATATCCTGCCGTTCCATGTTGCCCGTGGAAGAAAATAAAAGGCGAAAAGAGGCATCGATTACGTTTTGCCCACAAGGGGAACACATTTCCCTTTTAGAACCATGAGGCTTCTTTGAAGGAAGCTCCAGTTTTTGTAAGAGGTTTGTAATAAAGCTTGGCCCAAATTGGACAATGTTTTTACCACGACATATATGTGCCATGACGTGACACCATGCCACCTTTGATGACTTTCTTGTGAGTTTAGGATTTATGGGGACTTAAAAACCGAGATTCGAAATGTTTGAGGACGAGCCATGGCACCGGTATAGTTGTAATTTGTTCCCATTCCTGGCATGGGACCTAAACATGCACCCTAGGACACATGTATAATTTTTCTAGCCATTTTGGTGAACTGGAGCATGTATTTGTAGTTCAGATTTGAATTATGGACATTAAATGCCTAGGAAACTCAATTAGTGTATAAAAAGGCCAAACGAACCCTGAATAAGTTTAAATTTCATCAGGGATATCTTGTCGTTCCATGTTGCCCGTAGAAGAAAATACAAGGCGAAAAGAGGCAGCGATTACGTTTCGCCCACAAGAGGGACACGTTTCCCTATCAGAACCACGAGGCTTCTTTGAGAGAAGCTCCGGTTGTAGGAGGCTTGTAATAAAACTTGCACCACAATGGACGAAAAAAATTCCTCGACATATAAGTGCGATGTCGTGACACCATGGCAGGTTTCACGATTTTCAGCTTAGTTTTGGATTTACGGGGATTTAAAAAGCGAGATTCTTCTCACGAAATGTTTTCAAATAGCACACGATTCACTCACGAAAGCCGATATTCAATGAAAACTTCGTGGAAACCATATTTTAAAGTTTCATAGAAATCTGAAAAAATGTGGGATGTTAAGAAGGTGATGTTTTATTGCGACACAAAATTTCAAGTTGAAAAACATTACGAGATGTGAGCTATGAAAAAGACAAATTCCGCCCTGAATAGTGACATTACTATTCGGCACTATTCAACACTGATTTTGTCTTTTTCATAGCTCACATTTCATAATGTGTTTCAACTTGAAATTTTGTGTGGCAATAAAACATCATCCTCTTAACATCCCGCATTTTTTTGAAACTTCAAAACATCTTTTTCTCGTGGTTTTCACCGGTTTCCACCGAATGTTGGTTTTCGTATGATATCCCCCCCCACTGCCCGCATGATCTGAGTCGTGCGTTCTGACTGGCCAGAACCCAAACCCCACGGATCGTACGTGTGCACTGTTGGATTCTCCCAGATCGAACGGCAACCCTGAGCCCTTTCGACAGCACATGCAGTACATGGGTAAGCACTATGCGCATGTGTCGTGTAGCTCACGCTTCCTTCTCTACTAGGTTTTCATTCAAAACAGGCTACGATCTCTCGCCACTCCTCTCATTGGTTTCCCGCCTCTTCTCCCAGATATGCATGATGTAGATGTTCGTTTAATTCTTATAGTTCATCTCATCCAAAATCAATTAGTTTTATAAAAAACTATTTTAAGATTAATGGAATTGTGCATTGTAAAGGTAAAAACAAAAAGTGACAATTCATTTAGCAAAAAAGGTTTGGGCAATTAAGATATGGAAGATTCTAGAGAACAAAGGAGAAGTGCTTGTGTTTTGAGGTTTGTCCATTATGCTTAAGTTCAACCATGGAGTCTTCTAGATTGTACATCTGGCATAATCTGGTGGAATGTAGATGATATCCAACGAGCAACTTTCAAAGTTATTCGCACACTATATAGATGTATAGATGTATAGATATATATAGATGTGTCCCATGCTAGACAAAATAAAGTTTGAGTGCATGCGTGGGATGACCCTCCCCCCCCCCCCCGCCGCCGCCACCTCGAAGTTGGGAAACTGACATCATATGTATTGAACTAGGCTTCGAGTCGGGTATGGTGTTCGGTTTGTAATGTAGTTGGCGTGGCCCATCGAAGTTGTGCATTTGGGCTTTAAACACATCATACACCATCGTACCCATACATATTTTCGGGTCGCATGCAGTGTATACGGGGTCTTCTGATCGACCACGTCTCCCTTGTGCAGTTTTCTGTGACGACACGGATATCTGTGGGCTCCTCGAGTGTGTATATATCATCCCTTTGACCGATAATGAGGGGTATGTGTTGGCCATGAATGGATTCCTCCTAGTTCGTGTTAGGGCCGGTCACCGTCAAATGTCGGTCAACCAAAGCTCGAGCTCATGCGTTGTCAGGATTCCCTCCCAGATGCTCGGATTGCTGGGTTCGACCTACATCAAACCCTGCGTACGTATCTCGTCCTTAGCTACCTTGCCTTCATGGTTGTTGTCTGTATCGAGAGGTAGGCGCCACATCTAAATTTTACATTTTCTATATTGAAAACACAAATCAGCCCTTCCCAACGTACATCATTTTGGGCTGCATGCAAGAGGTGTTGGTTTTGTGGTCCCTCTCGTACGATTTTTATGATGGTTCAATCTATTGGCCCAAGTGGTTTATCGACAACTACAACTGTCATTTGACCAAACGAAAGATTCATTGGTCCGTCTTATGGTAGGTCATGGCGACATGCATGTATGACCAGAGTATCGATCATTACGTGCATCCGCCCCGCTGACACGAAGTGGGAGGTGGTGGGCCAAGCATCCTAGCTAGGTACGACATTATGTCATTATATATATATCCTAGCTAGGTGGTTGTTAGGGTGCTTTCGGGTTTGCGAGGCAGGTGCCAGCAAAGTTATGCATTGTGTATTTAAAGTTTTAAACATCCCCAATATTCGTACATATATTTGGCCACTTCTAGGTGGTTCTTGACTTCTGTCCCCTCTCATCGATCTTCAACAACGCGCCCAACCGTGGGCCCGCGGGGTCAAAGTTGTGCATTGGAATTTTGAACATCACAGACCACCCTTTTCACTCATATATATTTTGGCCACATGTTGGTGTGGCTATCTTTTGACCCTCTCTAACGTTATTTTTTGCTGCAAAGACTCTGATGACCCTCAACGGACACGGGGAATAATATCTTAACCATGTGTGATACAAGTGCGATGTGAATCACCATGACCGCGCAAGCACGAGCAAATTAAGGTGGAGGTGCTGGCTCAACCGTGTGCGATGCAAGTGCGCTGAAATCACCACGACCGCGCAAGCGCGAGCAAAGGGTGGAGGTATTGGCTGAACCGTGTGCGATGCAAGTGCGCTGAAATCACCATGACCGCGCAAGCGCGAGCAAATTAAGGTGGAGGTACTGGCTCAACCGTGTGCGATGCAAGTGCGCAGAAATCACCACGACCGCGCAAGCGCGAGCAAAGGGTGGAGGTACTGGCTCAACCACGTGCGATGCAAGTGCGCTGAAATCACCACGACCGCGCAAGCGCGAGCAAATTAAGGTCGAGGTACTGGCTCAACCATGTGCGATGCAAGTGCGCTGAAATCACCACGACCGCGCAAGCGTGAGCAAAGGGTGGAGGTACTGGCTCAACCGTGTGCGATGCAAGTGCGCTGAAATCACCACGACCGCGCAAGCGCGAGCAAAGGGTGGAGGTACTGGCTTAACTGTGTGCGATGCAAGTGCGCTGTAAAACCACCACCTGTGCAAGCTAAAGGCGGGTAAGTTTATTTGGAAATTAGGACGAACCGTGTGCGATAGACCAGCTAGCTAGAAATATAAAAAACAAACTACCCGCCTTGAGTGTTGCAAAAATCGGCGGATCCGCGTCACTTTTCCTTATTATCATACACGCATATTGTTATTGGACCGTGTGCGATCTTGGGCACTCCCGCCCCGCATCAATTCCTTTACCCAAATTTTAGTAGCCGACGTACTTCAACCGTCGCCCTCACTCCTCCAGCACCGACCTTATAGTAAAATTGCAGTAGCTAAGGCATTTGAACCATCGCCCTCCCTCGTCCACCACCATCTCCACCCACCATTACTAAAATTTTCAGTAGCCGCGACGTATCCTCAAACACCACCCCCCTCCACAGTCCCCCACCCGCCCCCTCCCCCCCTCGAACCCTAGCTCGCGGCCGCCGCCGGTGCCGCCGCCAACCCTGTCGGTCTGCCTGTTCCTCCTAGCTTAGATAATAAGGTACAGGTTACCCAGCGATTCTCATACCGTCGCCCCACTCCCCTGAGTTTTTAGATGAGGCCTGTGGTGTCCCTCCCTGCCAGATCCACATCCCCTACTCTAGAATGTCGCAGCCTAAGGTCGACCACGTATCTCGGGGAGCCCGACGAGCGTTCGGCCAAGAAGAGGTTTATCATGGCCTCTCCGGCGAACGTTGGTGAGGTGGCCGTCGTTTGCCCCGACCTGTCGATCCCAGAGCAACACGTCGCCGCGGAAGCCGGTGAAGACATTGACTATGTTGCCATGCCGAAGGCTTCATGTCAGCGAGCTAGCGTATTACTGTATCTCAGGAAAGCTGGCTACGACATCAAGCTCGTCCACACCGACGGCTTCACGCGGGCCATGTCACAGGTTAAGTGGTCCATCCCCAACCCCTCTGGTTCAACCGCCGTCGATCTCTTTGACGGCCCTGCCGCTGATCTCCTCCACCAAGCGGTCAAGGATTTGCGAGCTTTATACGCCATCGAGCCCATTTTGTCACTTCTAAAGGACACGTTCTACGGCGGCGGCTTGGGATCCTTAATTGCCAAGTCAGATCTCATCGACCACGACCACGAGGAGGGCACCCACGAAGGTTCTTCCAAGGTGAAACAGCCCATCTGTGACATCACAGAGCGCACCATGGGTCTGTGCTCTTCCAACTGGAAGGATCCCATCCATGAAATGTGAGGCAACATTCTATCGGCAAATCTTACCTTTTCTAGCTTGCCAACCGGTACCCTTTGTTGTAGTAGCATTTACCATGCGGTGCTTTAACTGTGTCGTGTTTAATTATTTCAGTTATGCAAAAATGGATTGTTCAATAGGTCTATGTGATGTTTAAGTATGAATTGTCCACTTTAGTTTCACGAATGGCTATATTTGGTTGTTTATAGTGAGTAGATGCCTTGTTTATCTGTATTTGGTTGTTAGGTTGGTTGGAGTGAGCATTTTTTCAGTTATCGAGCAGATGCCTTGTTTATCTGTATTTGGTTCTTAGTTTGGTTGCAGTGAGTATTTGTCCAGTTATCAAGCAGATGCCTTGTTTATCTGTATTTGGTTGTTAGGTTGCTTTTTTTAGCATTTGTCCAGTTATCAAGCAGATGCCTTGTTTATCTGTATTTGGTTGTTAGGTTGCTTTTTTTAGCATTTGTCCAGTTATCAAGCAGATGCCTTGTTTATCTTTATCTGCTTGTTAGGTTGGTTGCAGTGAGCATTTGTCCAGTTTTCAAGCATATGCCCTGTTTATCTGTATTTGCTTGTTAGGTTGGTTGCAGTGAGACTCTGTCCAGTTTTCAATGGCTATATTTGGTTGTTATACTGGTCATTTATGCCTTGTTTATTTCAGTCATTCACAATGTGTTGTTCATTATGTGCAAGTCGGAACTGTGCCGCTCGACTACATCAATACCAGTTTGAACGGCTATATTTGGTTCCAGTTATTCCTGGTGTAGTTAACACATGCCCTTTATTTCAGTTTTACACATTTATCCAGTGTGATGTTTAAGCATTACCTACGTTCTATTCATTTTCAACAATACCAGTTTGAATTGCAATATTTGATGGCTGTTAAGCCTGCTGTCGGTAACATTGCCTTCCATTTTATATCTGCTTTAACAGCATGCTGAAACCAACACATTCAAGCTATCATTTGGAGATGATGTTGTTTACCTTTGCTATATTTGTTTGATGTTAAGATTGTTGTACTTATCATGCCTTTCCACTACTTATGCAGGACAACAACGGGAGTGGCCACCATTTTCCGCCGAGGTTAGCTTCATCCCTCGGCTTGTACTCCCCCCGTCGTTCCATAATGTAGTGCATATAGATCCAGGCCTGGACACTAGTTAGCTTCTAATATTGACTTGTTGCTTGTAGGTACATATGCCCTTGGCAAGGATCCACGCATCGACCCTTTTTGCGTATGGGGCAATGAGATATTGATGAACAAGCATCAAGTGAGGAAACTGATAAGGATTATTAGCAAAAAGATACGAATGGTGGCAAGCAAATTATTTGTTTATGCTCTATCCAGCACAACAGTCGGCTGTAGGATGGTAACTACAAACTCTGTAGCCTTCTCTTTTTACTGCCCATAATGAGTTGTTAGACAACAATGTCTGAATCTTTTTCGTTCCCAGTGGTTCCCGAAGCAGTTCACTCAAGATTACCTCGCAAAGTACATGATTGGTGGACACGCAATGAAGGTTAAAGTATTTCATCCAGACTACAATGAGCATCGAGAAGTCCTAATGAAGACAGTGAAGGATGGACGGGCAGCCATCACAAGGGGTTGGCCTAGAGTCGTGCGCGCATTACGCATGGAGTAGGGCACAATATGGGCATTCCTCTGCACCTTCTCCAGCAACCAGAATGTCTTTCGCCTCTCTCTTTACAGTCTTTAGTACAACTGTGGTTCATCATTCTTTACTGGGTGCTTCTGTAGTTCTTCAGTATATGTACCTGTGCATCAAATTATGGATTTGTGGTTGAACCTATATTTGTAATAAACATGGTTGGATATGAAATAAGTGATTGCCTACTTTCAAATTCAAAACATGTGATTTTTAAATTAGGGATTAATTAGATTAATTAGGGATTACACTACACACGGTTTGGGGAACCGAAACGTCTGCGATATACGTGGAGATCAGAAACGTTTCTAGGATCCACTTCGTGTGCGATCAATCTCCACTGCACACATGACTTTCTCTTGAAAACTGCTTGCGTTAGGCCACCTTGCGCAAACGTTTACCACATAAAAAGTGTGTGTGATGGACAGCCTTTGCCACACAGTTTCTTCTACGCACAGTGTGTGATGCATTCAATAACGCAAATGATAAAATTATTAATATCGTGTGCACTGGCAATGCTATCACAAACAATTTAACGGGAAAAATTGTGTGTGATGTACCTGCGAACGGAAACATTTTCCTTGGAGCGACTGTGTGGGATGTACATACGAACGGAAACGTTTAGTGGGGACTGACTGTGTGGGATGTACTTGCGACCGGAATCCATTTCACCATATAATTGTATTTTTTTAGCTCTACTGTACGTATTTCCGTATTTGAGCGCTCGCCAGTCGCACACGACCTCATTTTGCCGAGCGTGTGTGCTAGGAGGGCATATCCCCGACGGTTTCTGGGTCGTGTGGGAAGGACCCCCCTATCGCCCATACTCACTTGGCGACGGTTCCAAATGTCGTCGCAGAAAGGGGTTAAAAACCGTTTGTTTAGGACCGACGTGCACCAGTGATAGGGTGACACAGAACTAGCTCCAATTCATCAATATAATGAAGGCATGTATTCCGTATATAGTCATACGTGCTTATGGAAAAGAACTTGCATGACATCTTTTGTCCTACCCTCCCGTGGCAGCGGGGTCCTATTGGAAACTAAGGGATCTTAAGGCCTCCTTTTAATAGAGTACCGGACCAAAGCATTAGCACTTAGTGAATACATGAACTCCTCAAACTATGGTCATCACCGGGAAGTGTCCCGGCTATTGTCACTCCGGGGTTGCCGGATCATAACACGTAGTAGGTGACTATAACTTGCAAGATAGGATCAAGAACACAAATATATTCATGAAAACATAATAGGTTCAGATCTGAAATCACGGCACTCGGGCCCTAGTGACAAGCATTAAGCATAGCAAAGTCATAGCAACATCAATCTTAGAACATAGTGGATACTAGGGATCAAACCCTAACAAAAACTAACTCGATTACATGGTAAATCTCATCCAACCCATCACGGTCCAGCAAGCCTACGATGGGATTATGATGACCCACAAGTATAGGGGATCTATCATAGTCCTTTCGATAAGTAAGAGTGTCGAACCCAACGAGGAGCAGAAGGAAATGACAAGCGGTTTTCAGTAAGGTATTCTCTACAAGCACTGAAATTGTCGGTAACAGATAGTTTTGTGATAAGGTAATTTGTAACGGGCAACAAGTAATGAAAGTAAATAAGGTGCAGCAAGATGGCCCAATCCTTTTTGTAGCAAAGGACAAGCCTGGACAAACTCTTATATGAAGGAAAATGCTCCCGAGGACACATGGGAATTATCGTCAAGCTAGTTTTCATCACGCTCATATGATTCGCGTTCATTACTTTGATAATTTGATATGTGGGTGGACCGGTGCTTGGGTACTGCCCTTTCTTGGACAAGCATCCCACTTATGATTAACCCCTCTTGAGCATCCACAACTACAAAAGAAGTATTAAGGTAAACCTAACCATAGCATGAAACATCTGGATCCAAATCAGCCCCTTACGAAGCAACGCATAAACTAGGGTTTAAGCTTCTGTCACTCTAGCAACCCATCATCTACTTATTACTTCCCAATGCCTTCCTCTAGGCCCAAACAATGGTGAAGTGTCATGTAGTCGACGTTCACGTAACACCACTAGAGGAGAGACAACATACATCTCATCAAAATATCGAACGAATACCAAATTCACATGACTACTTATAGCAAGACTTCTCCCATGTCCTCAGGACAAGCGTAACTACTCAAAAATCATATTCATGTTCATAATCAGAGGGGTATTAATATGCATAAAGGATCTGAACATATGATCTTCCACCAAATAAACCAACTAGCAGCAACTACAAGGAATAATCAACACTACTAGCAACCCACGGGTACCAATCTGAGGTTTTGGGGCAAAGATTGGATACAAGAGATGAACTAGGGTTTTAGGGGAGATGGTGTTGGTGAAGATGTTGATGAAGATTGACCCCCTCCCGATGAGAGGATCGTTGGTGATGACGATGGTGATGATTTCCCCCTCCCGGAGGGATGTTTCCCCGGCAGAACGGATCCGCCGGAGCCCTAGATTGGTTCCGCCAAACTTCCGCCTCGTGACGGCGGTGTTTCGTCCCGAAAGCTTGCTTCTGATCTTTTCCAGGGTAAAAGACTTCATATAGCAAAAGATGAGCACCGGAGGCCTGCCAGGGGGCCCACGAGGCAGGGGGCGCGCCCCCCACCCTCGTGGATGGTGGGTGGCCCCCCTCCGGTTAATTCTTTCTCCAGTATTTTTTATTAATTCCAAAAACTGTCTCCGTGAAGTTTCAGGACTTTTGGAGCTGTGCAGAATAGGTCTCTAATATTTGCTCCTTTTCCAGCCCAGAATTCCAACTGTCGGCATTCTCCCTCTTCGTATAAACCTTGTAAAATAAGAGAGTATAGGCATAAGTATTGTGACATAATGTGTATAACATCCCATAATGCAATAAATATCAATATAAAAGCATGATGCAAAATGGACGTATCAACTCCCCCGAGCTTAGACCTCGCTTGTCCTCAAGCGGAAGCCGATAACAAAAAATATGTCCACATGTTTAGAGATAGAGGTGTCGATAAACTAAAATGCGGACATGAGGGCATCATGATCATTCTTATAACAGCATCATGTGTATATTTTTTCATATGACTCCTTATGTTAAAGTAACAATCTATTCACAATGTCAAGTATGAATCAGAAACTTCATTGAAAACGAACAAACTATAATCTCAGTCATTGAAGCAATTGCAATTTATCATAACATTGGAAAGAGTCAATATAAGAGCTTTTCAGCAAGTCCACATACTCAACTATCATTTAGTCTTTCACAATTGCTAACACTCATGCAATACTTATGGGTATGGAGTTTTAATCGAACACAGAGAAAGATAGGGGCTTATAGTGTTGCCTCCCAACCTTTTACCTCAAGGGTAATGTCAACAATAATAATTCGAGCTAACTTACATCCAATTGGATATATATATCAGGATCTTTCCAACACAACATGCTTGCCAAAGGATAAAATGTAAAAAGGAAAGGTGAAGATCACCATGACTCTTGCATAAGGTATAAGACAAGAATAAAAGATAGGTGCTTCGCAGAGGGAAGCAGAGGTTGTCATGTGCTTTTATGGTTGGATGCACGAAATCTTAATGCAAAAGAACGTCACTTTATATTGCCACTTGTGATATGGACCTTTATTATGCAGCCCGTCGCTTTTATTTCTTCCACATCACAAGATCGTATAAAGCTTATTTTCTCTTGTACATATTTAGAGAGCAATTTTTATTGCACGCAACAATGACAACTTACTTGAAGGATCTTACTCAATCCATAGGTAGGTATGGTGGACTCTCATGGCAAAACTGGGTTTAAGGATATTCGGAAGCACAAGTAGTATCTCTACTTGGTGCAAAGAATTTGGCTAGCATGAGGGGGAAAGGCACGCTCAACATGTTGGATGATCCATGACAATATACTTTATTTCAGATATAAGAAAACATAACCCATTACGTTGTCTTCCTTGTCCAACATCAACTCTTTAGCATGTCATATTTTAATGAGTCCTCACAATCATAAAAGATGTCCAAGATAGTATATTTATATGTGAAAACCTCTCTTTCTTTATTACTTCCTATTAATTGCAACGATGACCAAAACTATGTTTGTCAACTCTCAACACTTTTATTCATCATACTCTTTATATGTGAAGTCATCAGTCTCCATAAGATCAATATGATCTCTTTATTTCTTTTTATTCTTTCTTTTATTCTCTCAAGATCATAGCAAGATAATCAAGCCCTTAACTCAACACTAATCTTTATTATATATATAGCTCTCGGACTCGATTACATAGAAGGATCATAAAGCAAAACTCAAGACTAGATCATACTAAAACTTTACTCTACTAGATCAAGATATTACTAAAAGGATCGAACTAAGAAAAACGGTAAAGATAGGAGTGTGATGGTGATACGATACCGGGGCACCTCCCCCAAGCTTGGCAGTTGCCAAGGGGAGTGCCCATACCAGATACTCAGTTCTCCTTTGCTGGTAAAGAAGATGGTGGTGATGATGGATAGTCGCACATTGAGCGTAGGAGATCCTCCAATTTGCGGATGATGCCCTTGAGTGCGGTAATATGCTCCTTCAACAAAATATTTTCACATGTGAGATACTTATTTTGTATGCAAGCTAAATCGATCATCTTGAAAGCTTCAATATCTGTTGGGGTAAGAAGATTGTAATGAGGTTGGATGATGTCTTCGTCTTCCACTGCCGGAGCTTGATCCTCCATGGCCTTCTTGATCCCATCATCCTTGTTGATCTCCCCGGGTTCTTCCCTCTTCAACTCTATCTTCATTAGCCAAGCATCGTTGCCCTCATTGTTGGAGGAGGGGGACGACATGATGCCTGGCCTTGACAACTCTGGCAGAAAACAGCTCGAAACAAAAACAGAGGATATTTGCGTGGTACGGTGGTCCAAACCTTCGAGATATTATATAATGAATTTTTACTGACCAAAAGAAGTATCGTGCAAGAAAACGGAGTCCAGAGGGCACACGAGGTGCCCACGAGGCAGGGGGCGCGCCCAGGGGGTAGGGCGCGCCCTCCACCCTCGTGGGTGCCTCGTGTCCCTTTCGGACTACTTCTTATCTTCCTATTTTCTTAAATATTCCAAAACGGAGAAAAATTGCTATTAGAACTGTTTTGGAGTCGGTTTACTTACCGTACCACATACCTGTTCCTTTTTGGAGTCTGAAACATTCTGGAAAGTGTCCCTTATGTATTCCTCCGGGGTTACGGTTTCAATAACATTGGTTTCAACATTTATAGGATTACCTGAGATATAATGTTTGATTCTTTGACTATTCACCACCTTCGGATTTGTGCCTTCGAAGTTGTTGATTTTTATGGCACCGGAACGATAGACCTCCTCGATAACGTAAGGCCCTTCCCATTTAGAGAGAAGTTTTCCTGCAAAAAATCTTAAGCGAGAGTTGAATAGCAACACATAATCACCTACATTAAACTCACGCTTTTGTATCCTTTTGTCATGCCATCTTTTAACTTTATCTTTAAACAGTTTGGCATTCTCATAGGCCTGGGTTCTCCATTCATCAAGTGAGCTAATGTCAAATAGCATCTTCTCACCGGGAAGTTTGAAATCATAATTGAGCTCTTTAATGGCCCAATATGCCTTATGTTCTAGTTCGAGAGGTAAGTGACATGCTTTTCCATAAACCATTTTATACGGAGACATACCCATAGGATTTTTATATGCAGTTCTATAGGCCCATAATGCATCATCAAGTTTCTTGGACCAATTCTTTCTAGATCTATTAACAGTCTTTTGCAAAATTAATTTGAGCTCTCTATTACTAAGTTCTACTTGACCACTAGACTGCGGGTGATATGGAGATGCAATTCTATGATTAACATCATACTTAGCAAGCATTTTACGAAAGGCACCATGAATAAAATGTGAACCACCATCAGTCATTAAATATCTAAGGACTCCAAACCTCGGAAAAATAACTTCTTTAAGCATCTTAATAGAGGTGTTATGATCAGCACTACTAGTTGGAATAGCTTCTACCCACTTAGTAACGTAATCAACAACAACTAAAATATGTGTATACCCATTAGAGGAAGGAAACGGTCCCATATAATCAAAGCCCCAAACATCAAATGGTTCAATAACAAGTGAATAGTTCATAGGCATTTCTTGACGTCTGCTAATATTACCAATTCTTTGACATTCATCACAAGACAAGACAAACTTACGGGCATCTTTGAAGAGAGTAGGCCAATAAAAACCGGATTGCAATACCTTATGTGCAGTTCTATCTCCAGCGTGGTGTCCTCCATAAGCCTCGGAGTGACACTTGCGTAGGATCTGTTCCTGTTCATGCTCAGGTACACAACGTCTAATAACACCATCTACTCCTTCTTTATAAAGGTGTGGGTCATCCCAGAAGTAATGTCTTAAATCATAGAAAAACTTTTTCTTTTGCTGGTATGTGAAACTAGGTGGTATAAATTTAGCAACAATGTAATTAGCATAATCAGCATACCATGGAGCAGTACGAGAAGCATTTATGACAGCTAATTGTTCATCAGGAAAGCTATCATCAATAGGTAGTGGGTCATCAAGAACATTCTCTAACCTAGACAAGTTGTCTGCAACGGGGTTCTCAGCTCCCTTTCTATCAATAATATGCAAATCAAATTCTTGTAGCAAGAGAACCCATCTAATAAGTCTAGGTTTAGCATCTTTCTTTTCCATAAGATATTTAATAGCAGCATGATCAGTGTGAACAGTTACTTTAGAATCAACAATATAAGGTCTGAACTTATCACAAGCAAATACAACTGCTAAAAATTCTTTTTCAGTAGTAGCATAATTTCTCTGGGCACTGTCTAGAGTTTTACTAGCATATTGGATAACATTTAATTTCTTATCAACTCTTTGTCCTAGAACAGCACCTACAGCATAATCACTAGCATCACACATAATTTCAAAGGGTAAATTCCAATCAGGTGGCTGAACAATAGGTGCAGAAATCAAGGCTTTCTTAAGTATTTCAAATGCTTCTACACAATCATCATCAAAGACAAAAGGAACATCTTTTTGTAAGAGATTAGTCAGAGGCCTAGAAATTTTAGAGAAGTCCTTAATGAACCTCCTATAAAAACCGGCATGACCAAGGAAACTTCTTATACCTTTAATGTCCTTGGGACACGGCATCTTTTCAATAGCATCAACTTTAGCTTTATCAACTTCAATACCTCTTTCAGAAATTTTATGCCCCAAGACAATACCTTCATTAACCATAAAGTGGCACTTCTCCCAATTCAAGACAAGATTAGTTTCTTCACATCTCTGCAAAACTCGATCAAGGTTGCTCAAGCAATCATCAAAAGAAGTTCCATATACGGAGAAATCATCCATGAAAACCTCAACAATCTTTTCACAAAAATCAGAGAATATAGCCATCATGCATCTTTGAAAGGTAGCAGGTGCATTGCATAAACCAAAAGGCATACGTCTATAAGCAAAGGTACCGAAAGGGCAAGTAAAGTGGTCTTTTCTTGATCCTCTTTTGACACAGGTATTTGAGAGAAACCAGAATAACCATCTAGAAAGCAAAAATGTGTATGTTTGGATAATCTTTCTAGCATTTGATCAATAAAAGGTAAAGGGTAATGATCCTTTTTAGTAGCTTTATTTAGTTTGCGGAAATCAATTACCATTCTATAACCTGTAACAATTCTTTGTGGGATCAATTCATCTTTATCATTAGGAACAACAGTAATACCTCCCTTCTTAGGGACACAATGGACAGGACTTACCCACTGACTATCAGCAACGGGATAAATTATACCTGCCTCCAGAAGCTTTAGTATTTCTTTTCTTACCACTTCTTTCATCTTAGGATTTAACCGTCGTTGGTGATCAACAACCGGTTTAGCGTCTTTCTCCAATTTTATTTTGTGCTGGCATAGAGTGGGACTAATGCCCTTAAGATCATCAAGAGTATATCCAATAGCAGCACGGTGCTTCTTCAGAGTTTTCAATAATTTCTTTTCTTCATGCTCTAAAAGGTTAGCACTAATAATAACAGGATATATCTTCTTTTCATCAAGATAAGCATATTTAAGAGTATCAGGTAATGGTTTAAGCTCAAACACGGGATCACCCTTGGGTGGAGGAGGATCCCCTAGGATTTCAACAGGCAAGTTGTGTTTCAAAATAGGTCCCTGTTTAAAGAATACTTCATCTATTTCCCTTCTTTCATTCATAAACATATCATTTTCATGGTCAAGCAAATATTGTTCTAAAGGATCATTAGGAGGCACGGCAATAGAAGCAAGACCAATAATTTCATCTTTACTAGGCAATTCTTTATCATGGGGTTGTCTACGAAATTTAGCAAAATTAAACTCATGAGACATATCCCCCAAACCAATAGTAACAACATCCTTTTTGCAGTCTATCCTAGCATTAACAGTATTCAAGAAGGGTCTACCAAATATGATGGGACAAAATCTATCTTGTGGGGAACCAAGAACAAGAAAATTAGCAGGATATTTCACTTTCCCACACAAGACTTCAACATCTCTAACAATCCCAACTAGTGAAATAGTGTCTCTATTGGCAAGCTTAATTGTAACATCAATTTCCTCTATCTCAGCAGGTGCAATATCATGCATAATTTCTTTGTATAAGGAATGAGGTATTGCACTTGAACTAGCACCCATATCACACAAGCCATGATAACAATGATCTCCTATTTTAACAGAAATAACAGGCATGCCTACAACAGGTCTATGTTTATTTTTAGTATCAGGTCTAGCAATTCTAGCAGCTTCATCACAGAAGTAAATAGCATGCCCATCAATATTATCAGCCAAGAGATCTTTAACCATAGCAATACTAGGTTCAACTTTAATTTTCTCAGGGGGTGTAGGTGTTCTAGTATTACTCTTACGAACCACAGTCGAAGATTTAGCATGATCCTTTATTCTAACAGGGAAAGGTGGTTTCTCAATATAAGCAGTAGGAACAATAGGATCATTATAAGTGATAGTCTTTTCTTCAACTTTAATAGGTGCAACTACTTTTACTTCAATGGGAGGATTATATTTAAACCACTTCTCCTTAGGGAGATCAACATGAGTAGCAAATGATTCACAGAAAGAAGCTACTATCTCAGAGTCAAGTCCATATTTAGTGCTAAATTCACGGAAAATATCCGTATCCATAAAAGATTTAACACAAGCAAACTTAGGTGTTATACCTGACTCCTTACCTTCGCCGAGGTCCCAATCTTCAGAGTTGCGTTTAATTCTTTCCAATAAATCCCATTTGAATTCAATAGTCTTCATCATAAAAGAACCAGTACAAGAAGTATCGAGCATGGAGCGATTATTGAGAGAAAGCCGAGCATAAAATTTTGAATAATAATTTCTCTTGAGAGCTCATGATTGGGGCATGAATATAACATTGACTTAAGCCTCCCCCAAGCTTGAGCGATGCTTTCTCCTTCGCGAGGCCAAAAATTATATATATAATTACGATCACGATGAACAAGATGCATAGGATAAAACTTCTGATGAAATTCCAATTTCAATCGGTTGTAGTTCCATGATCCCATATCATCACATAGCCTAAACCATGTCAATGCCTTTCCCTTCAAAGATAAAGGGAAGACCTTCTTCTTGATAACATCCTCGGGCATACCTGCAAGCTTAAATAATCCACAAACTTCATCCACATAGATTAGGTGCAAATCGGGATGTAATGTTCCATCTCCTGTAAAAGGATTAGCTAGCAGTTTCTCTATCATACCCGAAGGAATTTCAAAGTAAACATTTTCAGTAGGTTCAGTAGGTTGAGGAGCAACTCTTTGCTCTACTGGTCGGGGTGAAGATACCCCGAACAAGCCCCTCAAAGGATTATGTTCCATAGTAACAAGTGACAGTAAATTTCAGCACACTATATAAATTTTTCCTTACCAAATTCCACCTACCAAAGGCGCTTCACTCCCCGGCAACGGCGCCAGAGTCTTGATGAACCACTAGTATAGGGGATCTATCGTAGTCCTTTCGATAAGTAAGAGTGTCGAAACCAACGAGGAGCAGAAGGAAATGACAAGCAGTTTTCAGTAAGGTATTCTCTGCAAGCACTGAAATTATCGGTAACAGATAGTTTTGTGATAAGGTAATTTGTAACGGGTAACAAGTAAAAAAAGTAAATAAGGTGCAGCAAGATGGCCCAATCCTTTTGTAGCAAAGGACAAGCCTGGACAAACTCTTATATGAAGGAAAACGCTCCCGAGGACACATGGGAATTATCGTCAAGCTAGTTTTCATCACGCTCATATGATTCGCGTTCGCTACTTTGATAATTTGATATGTGGGTGGACCGGTGCTTGGGTACTGCCCTTTCTTGGACAAGCATCCCACTTATGATTAACCCCTATTGCAAGCATCCGCAACTACAAAAGAAGTATTAAGGTAAACCTAACCATAGCATGAAACATATGGATCCAAATCAGCCCCTTACGAAGCAACGCATAAACTACGGTTTAAGCTTCTGTCACTCTTGCAACCCATCATCTACTTATTACTTCCCAATGCCTTCCTCTAGGCCCAAACAATGGTGAAGTGTCATGTAGTCGACGTTCACATGACACCACTAGAGGAGAGACAACATACACCTCATCAAAATATCGAACGAATACCAAATTCACATGACTACTTATAGCAAGACTTCTCCATGTCCTCAGGAACAAGCGTAACTACTCACAAATCATATTCATGTTCATAATCAGAGGGGTATTAATATGCATAAAGGATCTGAACATATGATCTTCCACCAAGTAAACCAACTAGCATCAACTACAAGGAGTAATCAACACTACTAGCAACCCACAGGTACCAATCTGAGGTTTTGGGGCAAAGATTGGATACAAGAGATGAACTAGGGTTTTAGGGGAGATGGTGCTGGTGAAGATGTTGATGAAGATTGCCCCCCTCCCGATGAGAGGATCGTTGGTGATGACGATGGTGATGATTTCCCCCTCCCGGAGGGATGTTTCCCCGGTAGAACAGATCCGCCGGAGCCCTAGATTGGTTCCGCCAAGGTTCCGCCTCATGACGGCGGTGTTTCGTCCCGAAATCTTGCTTCTGATTTTTTTTCCAGGGTAAAAGACTTCATATAGCAAAAGATGAGCACCGGAGGCCTGCTAGGGGGCCCACGAGGCAGGGGGCGCGCCCCCCACCCTCGTGGATGGCGGGTGGCCCCCTCTGGTTAATTCTTTCTCCGGTATTTTTTATTAATTCCAAAAACTGTCTCCGTGAAGTTTCAGGACTTTTGGAGCTGTGCAGAATAGGTCTCTAATATTTCCTCCTTTTCCAGCCCAGAATTCCAGCTGCCGGCATTCTCCCTCTTCGTGTAAACCTTGTAATATAAGAGAGAATAGGCATAAGTATTGTGACATAATGTGTAATACCAGCCCATAATGCAATAAATATCGATATAAAAGCATGATGCAAAATGGACGTATCAACTCCCCCAAGCTTAGGATCTGGGTTGTCCTTGAATATTAACTTGGGGGTGCCTTGGGCATCCCCAAGCTTAGGCTCTTGCCACTCCTTATTCCGTAGTCCATCAAATCTTTACACCCAAAACTTGAAAACTTCACAACAGAAAACTCAACAGAAAACTCATGAGATCCATTAGTATAAGAAAATAAAACCACCACTTTTGGTACTGTTGTGAACTCATTCTTTATTTATATTGGTGTAATATCTACTGTATTCCAACTTCTCCATGGTTCTTACCCCCCCAACCCCGATACTACCCATACATTTATCAAAATAAGCAAACAACACATAGAAAACGGAATCTGTCAAAAACAGAATAGTCTGTAGCAATCTGGAAACTTCGAATACTTTTGTAACTCCAAAAATTCTGAAAAATTAGGACAACATAGGCAATTTGTATAATCTTGTGCAAAAAGAATCAGTATTTTATCACGCTTCAATGATTTTTAACAATTCTGGTACTAGGCGCAAAAGTTTCTATTTTTCAGCAAGATTAAATCAACTATCACCGTAAGCCATCCCAAAGGTCTTACTTGGCACAAACACTAATTAAAACACCAAAATGCAATTACTATAGAGGTAATAATGTGTATTTTATTCAAGAACAGTAGCAAAACAAAAAACGCAAAAATAAAATTGGGTTGCCTTCCCACAAGCGCTATTGTTTAACGCCCCTAGCTAGGCATATTGCAATAGATCTAGGTATTGTCATCTTTGGTATGCAATTCCTTTTTCATCAAATCTCCCAAAACTCATCTTATCAAATCTATTCTTTCCTTTACTTCCCTTCTAGTAGAAGAACTTAATCATGAAAAGGACTTTGATTAGTGATTTTGACATTCATAAACCCGTAATCTGGATCATCACCATATATATCATCATATAAAATACGTATCTCGTTTCTAAGGGGTTCCTTAATCATCTTTTCCAACCAATCCTTATTAAATCCTACATAAATTCCCCTTGTAATCCAATCAAATTCCTCGCAGGCCTCAAGGTACAAGGCTTGAGAGATTTCTGAATAGGGAACTCTTCTCCTAAGATTTTCGCTGTAAGATTGATTATCCCTAGATTCCAAACTACGCATAGTTTCTTTATCATGGAGGATATCTTCAATCAGAGGGTGTTCAACATTTTTATTATAGAAAGCAAAAATCTCCCTAGCCTCTTGTATTATAAAATGAAATTCCCGCATAAGGATGATAGTGGCAATCTTTTTAGCTTTAGGATGATTAATAGTAGGAAGTTCATAAAACACCTTTCGCAAAGAAGGATGGATGTGCACAAATTTTCTTTCTAGTTTTTCAACAAGCATGACAATGGCATCCGCATAACAATTTGTATCGAGAAGAATAGATCTTTTACTAATAGGCATAGATCTCGTACGATCAAAGAATTCTTGAATAATACTTTTCCCAATAATATTACCATCTCCCACATGAAAGGTTTTTGCTTTGTAATTAGGGGGTGTTTCAATTTCATGATCCAAAGAACAAGATCCAAGTTTTCCTCAAGATTTATACTTGCAAGACCCTCAAAATTTTCAATGATAACCTCCTCAGATTCAGACATGGTGGCAACAAACCGATCTAGCAAACGAGTGACAAAAAGGCAAACGAAAATACGAATGGAAGAAGGGCGAAAAAAAAGGCAAATCTTTTTGTAAATCGTTTTAGAAGTGGGGGAGAGGAAAATGATAGGCAAATGGCAAATAATGTAATGCAAGAGATGAGAGCTTATGATGGGTACTTGGTAGGCTTGACGTAGATCTCCCCGGCAATGGCGCCAGAAATTCTTCCTGCTACTTCTTGAGCTGGCGTTGGTTTTTCCTTTGAAGAGGAAAGGGTGAGATGCAGCACAGTAGAGATAAGTATTTCCCTCAGTTAAGAACCAAGGTATCAATCCACTAGGAGAAATGCGTAAGTCCCTAATAGATGCACCTACACAAACAATCAAACACTTGCACCCAATACGATAAAGGGGTTGTCAATCCCTTCACCGTCACTTGCAAAGGTGAGATCTGATAGAGATAGATAAAACTAAATAAAAGATAAAATATTTTGGGGTTTTTTGGTTTATAGATCTGAAAATAAAAGATTTCAAAATAGTAGATTGGAAACAAATATGATGGAAAATAGACCCGGGGGCCATAGGTTTCACTAGAGGCTTCTCTCATGAAGGCAAATAATACGGTGGGTGAACAAATTATTGTAAAGCAATTGATAGAAAAGCGCAAAGTTATGACGATATCCAAGGCAATGATTATGCATATAGGCATCATGTCCATGTCAAGTAGACCGACTCCTGCCTGCATCTACTACTATTACTCCACACATCGACCGCTATCCAGCATGCATCTAGAGTATTAAGTTCATAAAGAACGGAGTAGCGCCTTAAGTAAGATGACAGGATGTAGAGGAATAAACTCAAGCAATATGATTAAAACCCCATCTTTTTATCCTCGATGGAAACAATTCAATACGTGTCTCGCTACCCCTACTTTGTCACTAGGTGAAATCACGCAAGATTGAACCCAAAGCTAAACACCTCTCCCATTGCAAGAAAAACCAATCTAGTTGGCCAAACCAAACCGATAATGCGAAGAGAAATACAAAGATATCAAATCATGCATATAAGAATTCAGAGAAGATTGAAATAATATTCATAGATAAGTTGATCATAAATCCACAATTCATCGAATCCCGACAAACACACCGCAAAAGAAGATTACATTGGATAGATCTCCAAGAACATCGAGGAGAACATGGTATTGAGAATCAAAGAGAGAGAAGAAGCCATATGGCTACTAGTTATGGACTCGTAGGTCTGAAGTAAACTACTCACGCTTCATCGGAGGGGCAATAGAGTTGATGTAGATGCCCTCCGCGATCGAATCCCCCTCCGTCAGGATGCCAAAAAAGGCCCCAAGATGGGATCTCATGGGAACAGAAGGTTGCGGTGGTGGAAAAGTATTTTCGTGGACTCCTCTGAGGGTTTTGGAATATATGTGAATATATAGGACGAAGAATTAGGTCAGGGGATCCCCGAGGGGGCACAAGGCAGGGGCGCCCCCCACTAGGACGCGCCCTCCACCCTTGCCGCCGCCTCGTGGCTCTTCTGTCTTGGACTCTAGGTCCTCTGGGTGTCTTCTGGTCCAAGAAAAATCATCGCGAAAGTTTTGTTCCGTTTGGACTCCGTTTGATATTCCTTTTCTGTGAAACTCAAAAACAAGGAAAAAACAGGAACTGGCACTGGGCTCTAGGTTAATAAGTTAGTCCCAAAAATAATATAAAATAGCATAATAATGCATATAAAACATCCAAAACAGATAATATAATAGCATGGAACAATCACAAAATAATAGATACGTTGGAGACGTATCAGAAGCCAGGTACTAGGCGGCCTGTGAAGCCTGTGATGCCGCCTGGAAAAAGGAGGCGGTGGAGCTTTCGGGGCGGGCGTGTCGTCGTGCGGAGGATGTGTACGAAGACGGGTACTTCACGAGGAATGTCAAAGGCGCTAGGCGCTTCATGGCTGCGTGGAGGTGGGCCGATAAGCTCCAATGTGCCATGACACGTCTCCAACATATCTATAATTTTTGATTGTTCCATGCTATTATATTATCTGTTTTGGATGTTTTATATGCATTAATATGCTATTTTATATTATTTTTGGGACTAACCTATTAACCTAGAGCCCAGTGCCACTTCCTGTTTTTCCCTGTTTTTGAGTTTCGCAGAAAAGGAATACCAAACGGAGTCCAAACGCAATGAAACCTTCGTGATGATTTTTCTTGGACCAAACGAAAACCAGGAGACTTGGAGATGAAGTTGGAGGAGCCACGAGGCGGCCACAACGACGGAGGGCGTGCCCCCCACCCTTGTGGGCCCCTCGTGCACCTCCTGACCTAAATATTTCACCTATATATTCCCATATATCCCCAAACCACCGGAGGCATCCACGAAAACACTTCTCCACCGTCGCAACCTTCTGTACCCGTGAGATCCCATCTAGGGACCTTTTCCAGCACCCTGCCGGAGGAGGATTTGATCATGAAGGGCTTCTACATCAACTCTATTGCCCTTCCGATGAAGCATGAGTAGTTTACCATAGACCTATGGGTCCATAGCTAGTAGCTAGATGGCTTCTTCTCTCTCTTTGATTCTCAATACCAAGTTCTCCTCGATGTTCTTAGAGATCTATTCGATGTAATACTTTTTTGCGGTGTGTTTGCCGAGATCCGATGAATTGTGGATTTATGATCAGCTTATCTATGAATATTATTTGAATCTTCTCTGAATTCTTTTATGCATGATTTGATATCTTTGCAATTCTCTTCGAACTATCGGTTTGGTTTGGACAACTAGATTGGTTTTTCTTGCAATGGGAGAAGTGCTTAGCTTTGGGTTCAACCTTGCGGTGTCCTTTACTAGTGACAGTAGGGGCAGCAAGGCACGTATTATATTGTTCCCATCGAGGATAAAAACATGGGGTTTTCATCATATTGCTTGAGTTAATTCCTCTACATCATGTCATCTTACTTAATGCGTTACTCCGTTCTTTATGAACTTAGTACTCTAGATGCATGCTGGATAGCGGTCGATATGTGGAGTAATAGAGTAGATGCAGAACCGTTTCGATCTACTTGCCACAGACATGATGCCTATATTCATGATCATTGATTTAGATATCGTCATAACTTTGCGCTTTTCTATCAATTGCTCGGCAGTAATTTGTTTACCCACTGTATTATTTGCTATCTTGAGAGAAACCTCTAGTGAAACCTATGGCCCCTAGGTCTATTTTCCATCATATAAGTTTCCGATCTACTATTTTGCAATGTTTTACTTTCCGATCTATAAACCAAAAATACCAAAAATATTTACTTTATCGTTTATCTATCTCTATCAAATCTCACCTTTGCAAGTAACCGTGAAGGGATTGACAATCCCTTTATCACGTTGTGTGCAAGTTGTTTGATTGTTTGTGCAGGTATTCGGAGACTTGTGCGTTGTCTCCTACTGGATTGATACCTTGATTCTCAAACTCAGGGAAATACTTATCTCTACTTTGATGCATCACCCTTTCCTCTTCAAGGGAGAAACCAACGCAAGCTCAAGAAGTAGTAGGAAGAATTTCTGGTGCCGTTGCCGGGGAGATCTACGCCAAGTCAAGCCATACCAAGTACCCATCATAAACTCTCATCTCTTGCATTACATTATTCGCCATTCGCCTCTCGTTTTTCTCTCCCCCACTTCTAAAATGATTTTCGAAAAGATTTGCCTTTTTCTTCGCCCTTCTTTCGTTTGCTATCTTTGCTTGTGTTACCATGTGCCTTCTTTTTGCTTGCATCTTCGCTTGCTAAAAGTTTATGGATCCTCATCCACTTGCTAATCTTTTTAAGAGTTCCAATTATGATGAACCAATTTCTAGTTATTTGAGTGCACTAAATTATCTTTATGAAGTTTTGCTTGAAATTCGTGAATCTGAAAATTGTGATGAAGTGTTAAAAGAAGAAATTTATGAAGTGATTCATGATAGTTTCTTGGATGAAAAGCATGATTGCAATGATTTTACTATAAATTCTATTAATGTCAGTTGTGCTAATGATATGCAAAACCCTAAGCTTGGGGATGCTAGTTTTGTTATGTCCACTACTTGTTGCAATGACCATGATTAGGGTGATTTTTCTTATGATCTTGAAAATTTATTTAAGCCTCATGATGAATATGTTTGCTATAATATTGAAAGTGGGTTTGGAAGAGTGTCAACTTTAGGAATTAATGATCCCACTACTTTGGAGATTGATCAGTCTTATGAATTTTTTTATAAAAGTGGGTTTGGAGAGGCCATGACTTTATTTGATGATAATCCCACTATTTTGGAAGAGTGTCAACTTTGCATGCATGTGGATCATGTTGAGAATATTTTATGTGATAGTTGTATTGTTGAATTTTATTATGATCCTACATGTAATTATTATGAGAGAGGGAAATATGGTTGTAGAAATTTTCATGTTACTAAATTACCTCTCGTTATGTTGAGATTGCTAATGTTCCTTTTTTCTTCCTTGCATATGCTTGTTTTTGCTTGCCTTGATAATTTGTTTGCTTATAAGATGCCTATGCATAGGAAGCATGTTAGACTTAGATGTGTTTTTCACATGCCACATGATGCTCTCTTCGTGTTTCAATTGCTATCTTTCATGTGACAATCATCGGAATTTTCAATGCCTAGCTAAAAGGCTTTAAAGAAAAGCGCTCATTGGGAGACAACCCAATATTTTTCCTTGCTGTTTTTCAATAAATAATTCATCTAGCCTCTGGTTAGATGTGGTTTTGTGTTTTAATTAGTGTTTGTGCCAAGTAAGACCTTTAGGATAGCTTACGGTGATAGTTGATTTGATCTTGCTGAAAAACAGAAACTTATGCGCCCAGTCCGAGAATTTTAAAAAATCACAGAAGCGTGATAAAATTCTGATTTTTTTAAAAAAGATTGATATACAAATTGCCTCTCTTGTCCTAATGTTTCAGAATTTATGGAGTTACAGAAGTATTTGAACTATCCAGATTACTACAGATTGTTCTATTTTTGACAGATTCTGTTTTCTATGTGTTGTTTGCTTATTTTGATGATTCTATATGTAGTATCAGGGGGTATGAACCATGGATAAGTTGGGATACAGTAGATATTGCACAAATATAAATAAAGAATGAGTTCACAACAGTACCTAAAGTGGTGATTTATTTTCTTATACTAACGAGCTTATGAGATTTTCTGTTGAGTTTTGTGTTGTGAAATTTTCAAGTTTTGGGTAAGGATTTGATGGAATATGGAATAAGGAGTGGCAAGAGTCTAAGCTTGGGGATGCCCAAGGCACCCCAAGGTAATATTCAAGGACAACCAAGAGCCTAAGCTTGGGGATGTCCCAGAAGGCATCTCCTCTTTCGTCTTCGTCTATCGGTAACTTTACTCACTACAAAAAAAAGACACATCTGTGACATTTTGGGCCGAACGAAAAAAAATTCTGTCATACTTATGACACTTCTATGACGATAATTGTGACAAAACCCGGTATCATCATAGATGCGGTGGGCTCCTACTTCTATGACAAAAAATCATGACAGAAAATGGGCTTTTCATCCTGGGCAGGCCCGAGACACAGCTGCATGACATTCTTTGGGCCGTCCATGATGGAAAAAACCGTGGTAGAAGCGAGGGCGAGGAAAATATCGGGGTGTTCCCGGTTATGTGGGTGGTCGGGGCCGAGCGATGCGTGTTTCTCTCGTACACGCATGCGTGTGGGTGCGAGGCGTTGGGCTCTAACTGAACCCGAGCGATTGCACTGCAGGCTACGCGTTACTAAACCCGAGCAATCGATCGATGGCTGTTAACTGAACCCGATCGAGCGATTCCTTCGCTACTGCTGCTAACTGAAGTCGATCGATGCTGCCTCTGGATGAACAGTGAGTGTTGCTGGGGGGGTTTGGATGAACAGTTCCCGGTGGGGGTGGATCAACAGGACCCCGTGGTCTTGCCTCTAGATGAACAGCACCCCGATCGATCGAGCCGGTTGGGGCTGGATGAATAGGACCACCCCGTGGAGGGCTGGATGAACAGTAGACGGTGGAGGGCTAGATGAACAGTAGCCCGTGGAGGGGTGGTTGAACAGGAGCCCGTGGAGAGGGCTGGTTGAACAGTAGCCGGTGGAGTAGCGCGCGGTGGAGGCTGGATGAATAGGAGCCCGTGGATGAACAGTCGCAGGTGGAGGCTGGAGGAGGTCGACGGTGGATGAACAGTAGCCCGTGGAGGTTGGAGGGGGTCAACGGTGGAGATGAACAATATCCCGTGGAGTCCCGTTTTGTGGTACGCCACACCCCTCCCGATGAACAAGACCCCCGTTTCGACCGTAGCGCTCCAACACAAGTCTGTTTCCTCCGTTTTGCGGTACGCCACACCCCTCCCGATTAATAGGACCCTCGTTTCGACCATAGGAGGTCCGTTTCCTCCATTTTGCGGTACGCCAGACCCCTCCTGATGAACAGGATCCCGTTTTGAATGTGGCCGGTCGAACACAAGGCCGTTTCCTCCATTCTGCGGTACGCCAGGCCTCGTTTCCATCGGCTGTTCCGTCCAAGCCCTCCCGATGAACACGACAACACATTCCGTTCCGACCCAGCTGGTTGGCTCCCCATGAACACGACGACGACGTTGTTTCTCCGTTCCGACCCAGCCATGTACACGAGCCCTGGCTGTACGTATGCGCAAGTAGGCGTTCGAGACCCTGCCCGTATGTACGTACGTGGCCGTATTTTCTTTCTTGCACACTGGCCGCTGTACGCACGTGTACATGCTACATGCGCGCCTCTACTACGACACGTGCGCGCCTCTACATCGACCAGTATGTACGTACATGTTTGCGACCAGAATGACAACGCTATGGACGCTTCGACCAGGTGGGTCCTGACTGTCAGGCACTTCCTTGCGTGCGAAGATGTAGCTGGTGGGTCCCAGCAGTCAGGGGGGTGAATCATTTTTTTTTTGCCCGGACGCACTTCCTTGCGTGCGAAGATGTAGCTGGTGGGTCCCAATAGTCAGGGGGAAACGTTTTTTCATGAAATACGGTGGCCCGTCTGGTGGGTCCCCGCTGTCAGGTGGAGGAATAATTATTTTGTGCGTAATAAGGAGGCACTTCCTTGCTGCGGCCGTGGACCCAGCTGTCGGCCTCTCCACGTACAGTCCATGTCCGATGGAAGCCGTTCCTTGACCACGTTGACCATGCCGCGCCGAGAGCACCAGGGCGGTGGACGACGGCGAGGCCTAGGAAGGGGACGACGCGGAGCCGGGGAAGACGCGGTAGTGGAAGCCCGCGCGGAGAGGAGTACGAGGGTTCACTGGTTCGGCTGCGGTGTGAGGCTGCCGTCGCCACAGAATAACGGGGGGTGTGGGTAAGTGGAGGGATGGCCTGGCCAGCGGTGGGAGTAGTAGGGGCGGTGAGGCCTCCGCGGCAGCACAGCCAGCCACGGGAGGCAGGAGCACGAGGCACGACCGGTGCTGGTTTGGGCGGTTGGAGCAAGAAGACCAGAGGTTGAAGAAGCACTACGGCCGTTGGATGGACATTGTATGGTCACTGGAGCTAGAATCGTGCATATTGACTAAGTTGACAAAGCCCTCTGTCCCCGTCAACTTAGTAGGCCCACTGTTCAGCCTGCCACTATACTGGGTCCCAGCTACCAGGGGGAGTATTCATTTTTTGTGCGTAATAAGGAGGCACTTCCTTGCGTGCGAAGATATAGCTGGTGGGTCCGAGCTGTCAGCGACGGTAATGTTTTTTCGCGAAATACAGAGGCCCTTTCGGTGGGTCCCAGATGTCAGGTGGAGGAATCATTATTTTGTGCGTAATAAGGAGGCATTTCCTTGTGTGCGGTCGTGGACCCAGCTGTCAGCCTCTCCACGTACAGTCCACTTCAGATGCATGTCGGTCGTTGACCACGTTGACCAGGCCGCGCCGAGAGCACCACGGCGGTGGACGACGGCGAGGCCTAGGAAGGGAACGACACGGAGCCAGGGAAAACTCGGCAGTTGTTTCCCACGCGGAGGGGAGTACGACTGTACGAGGGTTTACTGGTTCGTCTGCCGTCGACTGAGAATAACAGCAGGTGTGGGTGAGTAGAGGGATGGCTAGGCCAGCGATGGGAGTACGGTGGGGCGGTGAGGCCTACGCGGCAGCACAGACGGCCGTAGGGAGGAGGGAGCAGGCAGTCCCGCCGGCGCTTGTTTGAGTGGCTGGAGCAGGAAGAGCAGAGATTGAAGAAGCACGACGGTCGTTGGATGGACATCCAACAGTCACTGCTTGTGCGTCAACCTTTTTTTTAGGAAAGCCTCAGATCTGTGGAAAACAGCATACAACCCATCTGCCATTATTTCTAATAATTTACAACCCATTTGCTAATTCTTAAGGTTTTTTTGGAGCCCATATTCTTTTTGTTAGCATTACAGCCCATATTGTGGCCACAGTTAAAAAATTGTACGAAATTTTGCATATTTCGGTGCGGTACGAACTGTTTTTAATCCCGAAATTTAGAGTCACATTCAAACTGATTTTAAAAATAAATGTATATCAATATAAAATCTAACAAATTGTCCACGCATAAAAATCAACGCAATTTAAAATCTTGAAATGAAAAAAAAAGAAATTTGAAACTAATTGCCGGTTTGATGTGTTTTAAAAATGTACAACCCATTTCTCATTACTGATAGGCCATTTTCTCGACCAGCCGAATGAAGCTCTCCTCGTCTTGAAAGATTTGCAGCCCAACAGGCCTGACAAAGCGACTTACTTGGCAAATCACAAAAAAACTGGGTTGTGGCCGTGGACCCAGCTACGGCCGTGGACCCAGCTGTCAGCCTCTCCACGTACAGTACTCTTCCGATGAAAGTCGGTCGTTGACCACATTGACCACGCCGCGTCGAGAGCACCAAGGCGATGGACGACGGCGAGGTCTAGGAAGGGGACGACGCGGAGCCGGGGAAGACGCGGCAGTGGATGCCCACGCGGAGAGGAGTACGAGGGTTCACTGGTTCGGCTGCGGTGTGAGGCTGCCGTCGCCACAGAATAACATGGGGTGTGGGTGAGTAGAGGGATGCCCTGGCCAGCGGTGGGAGTAGTAGGGGCGGTGAGGCCTCCGCGGCATCACAGCTGGCCATGGGAGGCAGGAGCACGTGGCACGATCGGCGCTGGTTTGGGCGGCTGGAGCAAGAAGACCAGAGGTTGAAGAAGCACTACTGCCGTTGGATGAACATCGTATGGTAACTGGAGCTAGAATCGTTCATATTGACTAAGTTGACAAAGCCCTCCGTCCCCGTCAACTTGGTAGGCCCACAAGTCAGCCTCCCAATATGCTGGGTTCCAGCTGGCAGGGGGAGTATTCATTTTTTGTGCGTAATAAGGAGGCACTTCCTTGCGTGCGAAGATATAGCTGGTGGGTCCGACCTGTCAGCGGGGGGAATGTTTTTTTCGCGAAATACAGAAGCCCTTCCCACGTACAGTGCGTAATAAGGAGGAACTTTCCTTGCGTGCGACCATGGACCTCGTGGGTCCCAGCCGTCAGGCTCTCCATGTACAGTCCTCTTCCGATGACTCGTATGTTGTCCACGCCGCGCCGAGCGCACCGAGGCGGTGGACGACGACGAGGCCCCAGACTGGAACGACCCGGAGATGGGGAAGACGCGGTAGTGGAGTCGCAGACGGAGAGGAGTGGGAAACTTGACTGGTTCGGGTGCGGGGTGGGCCTACACTCGACAGAGAATAACAGGAGGTGCGGAGTGGAGGGATGGCCTGGCCGTCGGCGGGGTAGCGTTTCACTGAGGAGCGCAAAACAACACCGCTGGACGCCGGAGGCTGGAGCAGGCGGTCCCGGCAGCGCTGGGGGAAGAAGACGAGAGATTGAAGAAGAATGCCGGTCGTTGGACGTAAATCCAACGCCTTCTTAGGCTTCGACCTACTGGCCCACATGTCAGCCAGTCCATTTTTTTTAGTCCATTTGGTGGGCTGGGTGAAACAATGATGTAGCATCTATGCAGCCCGTTTATATATATGGTAGAATTTAAAGCCCATTTGCATTTTTCTCGAAATCCGCGGACTTGCTGGGCTGGGTGAAAATATCATGTTGGGCTAGATGGAGAAATGTTATAAAAACATAAACACATGATTGCACGTCTATTACTGCATTGGTCAGTAAAATCTTTGCAAGCTTATGTACGCAATCACTAGAAGTTAACTTGCCAAGTTATATATAGACAATTGTTATTATTATTTTGTAAGAACTTTCAACTTACGAAATAAAATATCATTTTAATTTGATGAGTTAATAGTACGTGGGGTATTATTATTTTTTAGGCTAGACGTGGGACAGTTGAGTTGGCTCTAGGGAAAAGTACTGGGAGAAAACTCAGTTTACATCGAAAAAGAAAGTGGGAGACAATTCAGATATAGGATTAATAAAAACGAAAAATAAATGAAGTGGGAAGGTCTATAAAATGGTTGGACGAACGACAGGTTTAACGGAAACTTATGTTGTTTCTAATATATATATATATATATATGTGTGTGTGTGTGTGTGTGTGTGTGTGTGTGTGTGTGTGTGTGTAATAAAATAAGATATAAATATAGGTTCAGTTTTGCATTCTTATAGAAAACATGTTCAGTTTTGCATTCTTATAGAAAAATAGAACTGAGTTGTGCGTCGTCTTGAAAAAACAAACATAACTTGGACTGCTGATGTTATAGACAAGCTAGGTTGGGAGGCCCAGAGGCCTCTTGATACCTGCTGGATCCAAAAAATGTTGAAACATGTCGTGGGCTGCCCATGTTAAACAACAAAACCTAGGCCATGGACCTGGTGGGCCCGGGACTATCAGCCTCTCGATGAACAGTTGTCTCCCGATTCCTCTTGTTTTGCTGACCATGTTGGGAACGACAGACGGCGGCGCCGCAGCTAGAGCACCAAGGCGGAGGATGACGTCGAGACCTCGGCCCAAACGAACCGGAGCGGGGGAAGACGCAGGCGGAGGGGAGTACGAGGGTTGACTTGTTCGGGTGCAGGGTGGGACGGTGGAGCTGCCGCCGCCGGACAATGTGTGGTAGTAGAGGGATGGCCTGGCCAACGCCATAGGCTATGATGGCCAGCCGCTGTATAGGAAGAGGACGAAAGATTGAACAAAATAAAGAAATACAAATGGATAGGTGGTTGGTCCCATATGTCTGTGTACGAGACCTGCTGGGTCCACCTGAGGAGGGGAATATGTTGGGAGGAAGGAGATTCAAAGCACGGCAGCCGAGTGAACTAGTTTTTTTTAACGGACAAGTGAACTAGTTACATACATAAGCAAATAGCCACTAAAAAAGCAAACAGGTTAATGGGTTCTTAAAAGAAATATTTCGGACAAAACAGATAATTACGACACATAGGCTAATGCATGAAACACTCAGATGATAAAGGTGCTTATAAACAGATAAAGTACAACATCTAGACCTTCCTGGCACGCTTGATCATGACGCTGCGGCTGTCCGTGTACTCGTCGGTTACGGGAAGCAGACACGCCCTCATGTCCAAGATCTGCATGTACATGTCGTAGCATGCGTATGCGTCCTTGGCCCGTAGGTTATGTAGGCTAGATTCAGAGGTACCTCCCACGTGTTCAGGTCCTTGGTATCGTTGTCTTCTTTCATGTTGGCGTATCAGGGGTCGATGATGGTCTCGGCGAGGTCAACCACGGAGTCCTTCTCCTGCCCGTTGCTGATGATCTTGTATTGCTTCTGGATGTCGACAAGCTTGTTGCACCAGATGGCCGAATCGTCGCGTTCTTCCTTCTCTCCACCATAGCGAAGGTGCAGTCGGCGCTGCCGATGAAACGGGTGAATGCTCCAGAACCTCTGATGGCCTACATAAGTGGTAGATGAGAACCTCGTCCTGCACACATACCTGGGCGACGGCGATCCGCTGGTCCCTGTCAGGAGACGAATGGATGGGCACAAGGTCTAGTCCTGCAACCTTGTGCTTTCTCGTCCTGTAGGTACTGCTTGAACTCGGCGAGGCAGAGCTTCACCGAGTCCGGATCATTGGTGTACATCACATTCAACTTGGTGCGGCCATAGGACTAAACGGCGAACTCAAAGGCGAACTCCTTGCTGAAGTCCATATCCAGCAGGCTCACCCCTCGGATCGCCATTGGAGTCTCTTCAAGTGAACGAGTGTGTAGGCGGCGGCAGCAGTTCGTTTTTCAGCTCTTGGGGAACTGGATTCAACAGTAAACTGAGTGTGTACAGGCGACAACAGTTACTACCCCTCCCTCGTCCGATGCACGCCCGACAGAAGATGCACCCTCGGCGCATTCAAACGCCTCCATTAAGAAACCTACTCCGGCCACACGTCGGTTCACGAGCGGGTCTGTATTGGTACTGTAATAACAGGAGTTAGTGGTCACTTTACTTAAATTTAATTAGCTTTAATAGAAATTTATACTTAAAACAAGCAATGCATTGGCTCGTTCTATCAGTGCCACGGGATCAACATGCACAACAATTAGAATTATTATTCTCAGGACGCACACGATCAACACATTTGTCGCACTTTCACAAAGATAATACTACCAAGTTTGAACTGTTTGTTATGGTTGTTGTCCTCTGCATCATCATGTCGTGTTTCCCAGCTTGCAAGATTCAGAACCAACAAATAAGATCCAAATAATAAGTACAACCAAGATGCCTACACATCTCATTGATTCCTAGCTTGCAAGATTCAGAACCAACAAATAAGGTTCAAATAATAAGTACAACAAAGATGCCTACACATCTCATTGATTCCCAGCTTGTAAGATTCAGAACCAACCCATTAGAGCCTTTTGATAAAGTGAATATCGGGATTAAATGCATCTTGGCTCGCCATGTCATACAATCGAAGAACTTGGCGAATGCTCTTGACCGTCACAACATCTGTAGTTGAGTATTCCTGTTTGCACAGCACAAACAAGAAGAGCATGATTTCACTTTAATAGTGGCCTCCTTGAACTCAACCTGCAGCTCCACTCGGATGAGGCCTGCCTGGAGTTCCATGATTCAATTCATGCGCCTTTTTCTGCAGTTCACCTGAAATGAAGCAAAGATTGCATCATTCAGCTAGCAAGAAGTACTTGCTCTCGTGAGCTGGCAGGTTCTTCTTTAGTAGTTGCACTAAAATTGAGGAACATTAAGGTTGGTTGTCCGGCTCATGTAAGGTGCAACTATAATTTTCTTATCCTTTTGTGCAGTTCCACTAAAATAAAGTGCCATTGTGGTGACAGTGACGGCTCATCTTGCAAAGGCTAATAAAATGTTGCACGAGATTACCAGCAGAACTTGACGGAGATTTTGGAAACTCCAATCACCATTTTGTGCAGTTCCACCAAAATTGAGAGATGTTGCCCATGTGACATTTTAGTTGAACTAAACAAGACACTCATTCCAAAAAAAGTGTTTTGTGCAGTTCACCAAAAGGTCACGATAGCAACAAGGTGAAATGGATATCCCTATCTGCACAAAAAGATAGAAAGTAAACAGTTGCTGGTCAATAAGAATATACGAAATGAAAAGAAGCATCTTAATTATGTTCATGGCAATCACGCAAGGACAGTAGAAATTTTAAAACGTCAGCAATGCTTCATGTTACCAGAAGCATTACGATCAACAATGAGATTCCTCAAATATGGGATTACTATAATGGTGGCATTGCTTGTTTACCAGATACAGTAAATCAATAGCAGCTAAAGAGTTGGTTTAAGGGCATGGGACCGTGGGGACACCAGGACACTCAGCAGCGTAAAGGAGCAACTTACTTATCATACTGGGGAAAACAGCAGGAGTGCCATTTGTAACACAGTTTAATTGCATCTTATCACTGGAGGCATTAGATTAACAATAACACTGGTTAGACATGTCCCTAAGGTAACAGTGTGATCGCTTCATTTTACATGCGCCCTTACATTAACAACAGCAAAAGCTTGGTATAAGGACATGCGACAGTGGACGCATCAGCACAATTTACCTACAAGGAGGCATAAAGTGGTGATGCCGAGTTTGTTCATGCTATGTGAGGGCAGGAAATCTAATCCTGGAGACCTTTTACTATGTGAGGGCAGCAAACCTAATCCTGGACACCTTGTACTATGTGAGGGCAGCAAATCTAATCCTGGAGACCTTTTACTATGTGAGGGCAGCAAATCTAATCCTGGAGACCTTTTACTATGTGAGGGCAGCAAATCTAATCCTGAGACCTTTTACTACGTCAGGGCAGCAATTGTAATCCTGGAGACATTTTACTATGTGAGGGCAACAAATCTAATCCTGGACATACTCTGTTGACTTGTCCACCAGCCGCCACTTTCTATCCTTTTTTTAACCAATAATAGATCCATTCCTTATCCAGTTTGTACTGCGTTTTCCCTTTTCAACCAAGAGACCAGTTGGGTATCCGGTCTCTACTACATTCACCATATTATTTCCTCTTTGAATCAAGTCCTAGATTCATGCTACAACGTTCCCCCCTTTCTTCGTTGTTTGAACAAAGCCCTAGATTTGAATGCATGAAGTAGCTTTACCTCTAATAATACTAAAAATTTAGGTGGCTTTGGAAGAGCTGATGGGAGTAGAAAAAGATGCACATGCAGACACGTGGGGAGCTGGGGCAGTAGAGCAAGGCCGCTTTCGAAGAACTTATACCTGAGGGTCGTCGGAATGTCGGCGGCGGCAGGTCGGATCTGTGGACAATACGGCAGGGAGGAAGAAGGGTCAGAGGACCTCCCGAGTCGGCGCTGTGTCGGAGAGAACGGCACGGGAAGAGGATCGGCCCCTCCAGTAGCTGTAGTTTTCCTCCCTCGCCGGCGATGACCGCGTGAATGATGCACCTAGTCCTCTACACACACCAGCCGAAGGGATCCGGCCGGATCTGTGACCAGCGGTGAGCGGAGAGAAAATGTCGCTACCGCTGTCTTGTTTATATCTGGAGAGGATGAGAGAATGAAGAGAGCAACCCTAGTAAAACAAGCGCTCAGGCCCCTGCATACATATATAGTGGAGTGATTATCTTTTTCTCTCCACAATAAGCGTTTCAATTTGTGAACGTGGCATTAAAGAAATGAAACTCTCTATTTAAGGTGACTACCTGTACGACTCCTACTTACTACTACTAGTAGTAGTATTGTTCACTTGTGCTCCCCGGCCCTCCATTCATTCAACAACCCCACGGGTGAATAAACATACAGTACTAGTATTTATATAGAACGAACAAGCTCGAACTATTTTCGCGTAGTTAAAAGTTGAGGGCGGGTCTTTTCCCGGGCAGTACGCGCGGCAGTTTTCACGTAGGCGGTTTGACAGAGAGGCGAGGAGGGTGAGGGAGTAGCGGATTCAACTTACTTACTGCTGGAAAGGTCGGTCTGTGCGATTTGACGGGGCGTTACTGTTTGGATCCATGTGTTAAGTTAGTTTGGGTTAGTTTGAACTCAACTAACCCAAAAATATCCAAATAGGAGGGTTAGTTTGGGTTACTGTTTGGATCCATGTGTTAGAGTTAGTTTGGGTTAGTTTGAACTCAACTAACCCCAAAAAATCTAACCCACCCAAGAGGTGCTTATTTGGGTTAGTTCTTCTCGGTACACTAAAAACACATTTTTCTCTTGCTCTCCCCGCATCAGATCCCTCCCTACTTCCTCGAAGATTCTCGTCCTCTCCCTCCCTCTCGCACCGCCCATGGAGGCACCTCGCCGTATCCGCGCTCCATCTAACCCTGTAATCCAAACACCTCTTTCGCTAGAGTTACTTCAGGGTTAGTTCAGGATTAGAATCTAACTCTAACCTTTAACTGAGTTAGAGTATCCAAACAGGGCCAGGTGGTACGACCGGGGTGATGCCCCCCTTCCGTTCCGCACTCTAATATGGTGCATGACACGTATTACGTCGACCCGGATGCTGTTGGCTGTCCCACATGTCGGCGAAGTAGTACGTAGTAGTAAGAAGAAGCGAAGAATCATGCGGTATAAGTCTTTCTAGAGATTCCAACAAGTGACTAGACTACACCGCGTGCAGTATCTCAAATCTCAAATCTCAAATCTCCCTTTCGGTTTATAGGGCTCAAATCTCAAATCTCATCAACCAAGGCATTTTGCGATTGGAGGAATGTATCTCGTACTTTACAAAACTACCCTAATTAAACTCATGCATTAATTACGTAGTTCTCTCGTTTTCCTCTCCGCCTTGGTCGTGGTGCACAATATTGAGCACTCCTATATGACTAGCCGCTCTATCTACATGCAGGACATCAAAGCATCCGGGCCCGCATGCCATCCACCAAATCACAGCGAGGTGCTACAGTCGAAACTCACCGGCCACCCCGGTGTGGCTGTCATGACCCGTCATATCACAAAACCCACACCTTTACCAGCAGTGGTAAAGTGACCTCGAAGTTGGACTGGATGAAGCAACCATCATTTCACTGGAACGCTTGTTGAAGCCCTTTCTCCCCTTTCTTGAAGAAAACCTCACTCCAAGCTACTCACTTCTGCCATTTTTCTTTTGTACCAACGAAGGAAAGGTGGGCGAATCAGTGATGTTGCTATATTTTCATTCCAAGAATCTTCTTTTTGCGAAGCACCAACCGATTCTCACAGCCTATTCTTTTCCCGTTTTCATTGCGATTGTGGTTTCCTTTGGTTGGTTTTTGTTTGTCAGTTCATTGATGGATCCTGGAGCACTAGGCAAAGAGTTGTCGGCGGACAACCAACTGGAGACAGCGATCTCCAGGAAGCAAGCACCGACCAACGAGTTGACCATGTTGGCGGGCCAACCCATGGAGACGAAGAACTCCAAGAAACAAGCACTAGCCAAAGAGTGGACGACGTTCGCGGATGAATTCCTCAAAGAAAGTTGGAAGAACAGCAAGGGCCCCACCGTGCCTACCCTAGAAACTCTAATGGCCACCTACGCGAGCTCAAGGCCGAGTTTGAGGAGATAGTCACCGTTGGGAAGCAGTATTCCCTTGGCAAGGTGATGGCCCCCATCGAGGACGAAGAGATGGCCCCCGGAGGGATGGGATCCCCCGGTGGGAGCGTTGAGCTGCACAAGGTAAAAATAATGGCTTATTACCAAAAGTTGTGGTTTTTGATTATTTGCAATGTGCTTGCTAATATGTTAGGGTTGTGCAGGTGCCGGTGGACGTCCTTGATGATTCCGATGTCCCAGCCCGTCCTGTGGACAACGCCCCAGAGATCGTTTTCGATGTCGCGGTCCATCCTGTTGGCATCGCCCCGGAGATCGATTCCGATGCCGCTGTCCATCCTGTGGACATCGCCCCAGAGATCGATTTCGATGTCGCGGTCAGTCCTGTGGACATCGCCCCAGAGATCGATTCCCATGCCGATGTCCGTGCTGTGGTCATTGCCCGAGAGATCGATGACAAGAAATAGTTGGTCACGCTAATCCTTCAGGGTAGTTTGCATTGCCCTGTGTTTAATTACGAGAACGATGCGTGTTATCAAACCATCTTAGGGCTAGTGCACTGTCTTGTGTGGGCGGTACTTGCTAATTTTGTTTGATAGTGAATCATGCGAACCCTCTCCGAGTTATGGAAACAGATGTATCCTCACCAGCTTTTGATGCAATATATGGCATGCTTAGATGTAAGTTTGAACTGTTTATCATATCAGCAGGGCTTATTTGATGATTCTTGGTGTTAGTAGGCTAGCTACTGTGCGAGTTATAGTACTTGCAAAACACTCACCGAAGAGAAATGTTGGGGCTGATGAGCTAGTGGTACGCTTATACTGATCCGTCGTCGATCGGCCAATAGCCCAAGCTCCTAAAATTGTAGGCTTAGCGATCGATCCGACAATAGTCGACACGGATACATTCAGGCCTCATTTGGTTCATAGGGTAGGAAAATCGTAGCAAAAGTACAGAGACGTACAACACAAAATCATAGCAGTACAGAGACGTCCCTCCGTTCCAAAATAGATGAGTCAACTTTGTACTACTAACTTTGAAACGGAGGGAGTACAAATCCTAGGCATGCTAGTTTGGCCTAGTGGGTTTTAGTGATATGACGTGGTACAGTGCCGTCCAGTCTTCGCGTGTGGTAGCAGTACTGCGGGTAGAGTAAGTTTTCATGAAGAAGCGGAATTCAATGAAGTCATGATGGTTCCTTTGTCCAACTAACTTTGTGCATGGCAGGTGGACCAGGATAATTTTGTGCATGGCAGGTGGACCAGGATGGTCGACGTCCCACATGTCGGCGAATGAAAGTATTCTTTCCGATATAGTGGACGAGCAATGAGTATTCATTGTTTATTTTTTATGAAACCTATTGTCTCCACTGTTACGATGGAGGAGTGTGAAACACGGCAGCCCAGTGAACTTGGCATGTGCACCACTCCCTCCTTCCTCATGTAATACTACCATAGTGTTGACTATAAGGTTGCTACCTCTTTAGCACTGCGTTGGTTTTCCCTTGAAGAGGAAAGGGTGATGCAGTAAAGCAGCGTAAGTATTTCCCTCAGTTTTTGAGAACCAAGGTATCAATCCAGTAGGAGGCCACGCACGAGTCCCTCGCACCTACACAAACAAATAAAATCGTCGCAACCAACGCAATAAAGGGGTTGTCAATCCCTTCACGGTCACTTACGAAAGTGAGATCTGATAGATATGATAAGATAATATTTTTGGTATTTTTATGATAAAGATGCAAAGTAAAATAAAAGCAAAATAAACGGCGCCAGAAATAGCTTGTTGATGAAAGATTAAATATAATGGAAAATAGACCCAGGGGCCATAGGTTTCACTAGTGGCTTCTCTCGACAGCATAAGTATTACGGTGGGTAAACAAATTAATATTGAGCAATTGACACAATTGAGCATAGTTATGAGAAGGTATGATCATGTATATAGGCATCACGTCCAAGACAAGTAGACCGACTCCTGCCTGCATCTACTACTATTACTCCACACATCGACCGCTATCCAGCACGCATCTAGAGTATTAAGTTCAAAAGAACAGAGTACGCTTTAAGTAAGATGACATGATGTAGAGGGATAAACTCATGCAATATAATATAAACCCCATCTTGTTATCCTCGATGGCAACAATAAAATACGTGCCTTGCTGCCCCTACTGTCACTGGGAAAGGACACCGCAAGATTGAACCCAAAGCTAAGCACTTCTCCCATTGCAAGAAAGATCAATCTAGTAGGCCAAACCAAACTGATAATTCGAAGAGACTTGGAAAGATAGCCAATCATACATAAAAGAATTCAGAGAAGATTCAAATATTGTTCATAGATAAACTTGATCATAAACCCACAATTCATCGGACTCAACAAACACACCGCAAAAGAAGATTACATCGAATAGATCTCCACAAGAGAGGGGGAGAACATTGTATTGAGATCCAAAAAGAGAGAAGAAGCCATCTAGCTAATAACTATGCACCCGAAGGTCTGAGGTAAACTACTCACACATCATCGGAGAGGCTATGGTGTTTATGTAGAAGCCCTCCGTGATCTATGCCCCCTCCGGCGGAGCTCCGGAAAAGGCCACAAGATGGGATCTCACGTGTACAGAAGGTTGCGGCGGTGGAATTAGGTTTTTGGCTCCGTATCTGTTAGTTTGGGGATACGTAGGTATATATAGGAGGAAGAAGTACGTCAGTGGAGCAACGTGGGCCCCACGAGGGTGGAGGGCGCGCCCAGGGGGTAGGCGCGCCTCCCTACCTCGTGCATTCCTAGTTGATGTCTTGACGTAGGGTCCAAGTCCTCTGGATCACGTTCGTTCCAAAAATCACGTTCCCGAAGGTTTCATTCCGTTTGGACTCCGTTTGATATTCTTTTTCTGCGAAACTCTGAAATAGGCAAAAAAACAGCAATTCTGGGCTGGGCCTCTGGTTAATAGGTTAGTCCCAAAAATAATATAGAAGTGTATAATAAAGCCCAATAATGTCCAAACAGAATATAATATAGCATGGAACAATAAAAAATTATAGATACGTTGGAGACGTATCAAAGGTTACAACTTTTTCTCACTTTCTCTCTATCTATTTCCTCTCAAATGTTTTTTACCTTTCTTTTTTAGACACAATTGTTTTTTATGCCTCTTTTTTTAGAATTAGTTTTTATACCTAGGAGCACGTGTAGAGACGGGCTCCTGCAGATCCCACTCCTTGACTTTGTCAATGCCTCTCTCTCCTCCACATAAGCGGGCTTGTCGAGAAGACAAGAGATGATCTCTTAGCACAATATGTTTCACCATGTTTTTAGGAATAACTAGTTATTGAAGATAAGGCTAAGAGATGATCCATTGTACACATGTTTTTTTGTCATCTCTAAATTACATGCAAGACTTATGATAAGACTATCTTATCAACCATTGTACATGCCCTTTATAGCCCAGAATTTTACCAGTGCGAGCTATAGTACTTGCTATGAATGCGGGCAGCTGGCCTCTAAGGGGGGACCACGCGTGGGGAGGTGGTGGGGTGGGGGAGGGGTTCTGGTGGGCCAGGGCGGTAAGAAGCAGACTTGGAAGCGGTGTGGACTCCCGCATGGCCCACCTCACATATCACCACATATTTCTTGGAGTCCGTGCACGACGGGCGGGTGATCTCTTCTCCGCCCCCATCTCTCTCCTCTCAGCCGGCGCCCGCCGAGCGATTAGATTTCGGCTATCGACAGTTTATTCAATTGCAGTCCCACATGTCAGTGAAAATGCAAGACAACGTGTGTCCCCTCTGGTGAGCGGCGTGCGAGCCGGACTGTCGAGGGTGCGACGTGAACGCGACGCGTACGAGTTGTAAGTGTGCCGCCTTTTCCTTTTGAACTTGCAAAGCGTAACATTTTCGTGCGATCGATTGATAGAAATCCAGAACAAAATGACGAGGGCGGTGCTTTCCCGCGGGTTAGGCGGGCTAGTTTGAGTGATATGACGTGCTACAGTGTCATCCACTTGCTCCATTTTTATGTAAGCAAGAGTCTACACTCTTACGTGGGAGGAGTGCGAAACACGGCGGATCTGATTTTGATCAAGGGATAACTGTTCCCTGCGAAATAATGGAGCACTGTTAGCGATTATAGCATGATAGTTAGGGCATCTCCAGCGCTGGCCCTCAAATTTACACCGGCATCTGTCCAAGGACACTGATGCATGCCATCCAATGCTGCCCGCATACCTTTCGACAACTATATGAACTAACTGAACGAAATTCGTGCAAACAAAGCAAATTTCAAATTGACTGGATGAAATTCATTACATTTCGAGAACTTTTCCTATAAACTGGATGAAATTCATTACATATTTCGCACAAACCATACTAAAACCTACTGAAAACCTAATCTAAACGATCGCCGGGCCCCGACCACCATGTCCGGCCATGAACCCGAGAAAGCCGGCCATTGCCTTTGCCTCCTCCTTATCCGCCTCGATAACCTCCTCCTCCGGAGCACAAGGTTATGAAGATTTCCGCCTCCATGTCGCCGTCAAGCGGCTAATCGGCCGCCGATTTTTATCCCACCAAGCTTGGCGTCGACTGAGTGGAGGAGCGGTGGCCTTCCTAGGACTAGAGCGGTGGCAACCTACCGTGTACTACTCTTCCTCGCTGCCGGCTGCGCCCGCGCATGCGCGCCGGCTTCGTGGTCGTGGCGGCGGAGGGCGGCCGGGGGGAGCCGGCGATCTCCTTCGTCTGTTCCTGCGAGAGTACATCCAAGAGAGCTTTGGAGCATGCCAGGAGTGGAGCCACCGATGTCCTTCGTTTTCTCCTGCGACAGTACGTCCAAGAGAGCTTTGGAGTGCCCGGAGGCCATGGTTGGAGTGGTGCCAACAGAAGGAAGGGACCGGAGGAGAATGAGAATGGGTGGCGCTCTCTCGGCCGTCACGCTGCTGCAATGCCGGCACCAGTGAGAGGTTGCGTCGGGCGTGAATGCGGACGCTGCTTCAGTGACATAACCGCAGGTGCGTTGTCTCACTGACATGTGGGCCCAATGGGCATCAGGCCCGCATGTCAGTGACACACCAACTGCACCTGCAGTTAAGGCCGGTGAATGCGGCATTGACGTTCCAGAGAGACGGCGATCGTTTCAGGCGGGAAACGCGCGCTAGCGATGGAAGGGGTTTCGGTAGGCCAGGGTGGTCAGACGCTGGCGTGGTGGTAAAATGTGAACTCATGGATGACGAGCCTTTGAAGTGTATGCGGCACGTATTGACAACCAGGCGTCCATGCAACCGCTCTTGTCGCCAGCTAGCATTCGACGACCACCATTAGACACCACACAACCATACATAACTTACGAATAATGGACGAATCGATCATACACACACTCGTGTGCAGTGGCACTATGATCGGTTGCTCACGATAGTACATACTCCGCACCATAGTACCCTCTCTAGCTAGGTTGTTTTATAGATTGTCGTTGTGATGGACGATATACATGAGCAAGGCGCCGAGTCACGAGTATGACCGTTGGTGTTGAGCCAGCTGAATACATGCTCAGTGTTCGCGGAGGCCTCCAGCAAACGTCTAAACAGTAATGTCACATACGCATAATTTTGGTTTTTATTTCTTTCTCCACTGACAGGTAGGCCCGCATAGATAGATAGATAAAGAACACGAGCTGATGAGGCGCATGCAGACTGTATGACTGGTCAACCAGACAAATACGGAGCTATACGCTGAGCCAGTGACCGTATAATCACCATATCTCGTATACAATGATCAAAGTGAGCTATCAAGACAAGTTCAATGACCGCCAATGCATTTTACTCGGTAATAAATGACCAGGATTGAAGGGGAATCCAAATTTCCTTCGTCTTCTATCCTTGAGCTATTGACAAACCAATGCACTTTACGATTGTCTGGCCACTCCACCCCAGAGCTGTCACCAAGCGTCGTTCATGCCACCGCGCCGCACACTAACCGGTAAGGAAGCGATGGCATCCCGCCGCGCCGAGTTCCTCGCCGCCCACGACCGCACACAGAATGGTAGGCAAGCGGTGGCATCCCGCCATGCCGAGTTCATCGCCGCTCGCGACCTCACACCTATGTGGGCGGAATTTGAAGCTGCCAAGGCCGAATGGGCGGTAGAGCAAGAGGCGGCCAAAGCCGCACAGAGGGAGCGGAAAAGTCAGAAAGCACTCAAGAAAAGAGAGGCCCGCCACCACAAGAAAGAAGAGGATGCACGCGCTGCTACGGAGAGGTCGGCGGAGATCCAAGCACGGTGGGGTGTCGCAGACAAAGCCGGGAAGGAGAACGACGGCGTCTGGCCAGCATGTGAGAAGTAGTAGTACTAGTAGTTAGTGTGTGTGTGTCTGTGTCGCCTGTACGTTTGTTTAATTAATTATGAGCATGTAACAATACTACTAGTTACTACTGTAGTTTTTAGAGCAAATTACCAGTACATTAGCCTAGACATAATGGAAAAATTCCTATCCTATGCATCAAATGGCATCTCTTTCTCTATAGGAATTGAGATGCATGTCATCTCACTTCTTATGATTTTCATTTTCTTACAAAATTCCTATCCTATGAACCAAAGGAGGCCTCTGCTGGAGTAACTACTGTAGCTAGCAGTACAGTTGGTACAGTAGTTTTCTTCAAGAAGCGGAATTCAACGAAGTCATGATGGTTCCTTCGTCCGAGCAACTTCACAGTGGGTAAAAGGTTGGGCCTGTGATTTGATGGCTCATTAGTAATTACTGCGGCGCGACGACCGGGGTGACTCTCCCTTGGAGTTATACGGGCATGGCAAGTGGACCAGGATGGTCGACGTCCCACATGTCGGCGAGCGGAAGTATTCTTTCCGATATTGAGGAGCAAGGAAACCGCGTGGTATAGTATCACTGGTGATTTATATTTATTTTTTATTTCTAATGAATGCTAGCATTTCAACTCTTACGACGAAGGAGTGCCAAACACATGGCACGTGCTGGATGTCGCACACGTCAGCGAAAGGAGTGGGACATGAACAGCGTGGTAGAGCGTCTCCACTTCTGGGTCGGAGACCACACGTAGTAGTACTACTGTACTAGTGGTATGAACGATACAAAGTGCGACCCGGAGAGAAAGACACATCTAGTTGGAAGGTCTCGGGGCATACACGTAAACAAATATAAAACCTAATATGTGCCTCCAATTAATATAGTAGTAGTAGAGTACTTAGTCACGTACTCCATAACATCACCGGGCATTGCACGTACAACATTTAGTGGTAGTAAGAGACAAATGCCTATATGCCATGCATGTTCATACTATTTGTGCCTTTCTACTTCACTTACTGTGCTACATTACACAAGTTCGCACGTCCACTCCTGGGTACATGTCCGTCTCATAGTTCCAGTCCCACGTGTTCTTCATATAGATGGAACGATCCTTGCATGACACGTGCACCTTGATGCTAGATGTGTCGCGTGTTGGCAAAAGGACGAACAAAGCTCATGTAAAAAAATAGAGTGGAAGAACATAGATTCCCGACGACCGAGAAGGAGCAAGGAACCTCGGGGTGGAGCGTCTGCACTCATAATATTTTATATTATTCAGCGATATAAAATCAACCAATCATCTCCACAGTGGACTGGAAGAGTACGAAACACGGCAGTCCAGTGTAGTTACATCATACTAGTACATGGCTAACCCACGCTATCACCATATTTCTTGGCTTCCGTGCGACACCTATCTCTAGTAATCCAGCAGCCCGTATCGCTTCTCCCTCCTTGTCTCTCTCAAAGTGCGGCGGGCTGGCGTTTTTGCCATCTATTGAGGTCGATTAACTCATCACATGTTAGCGACATGCCAAGAGCATTCTAAAAAAAATTCCTTTCACATTCCATTTTCAAAAAGAAAAAATCCTTTCACGTACGAATTTGACTGTATGCTTTGAGCAACTTGCATGTCCTATACTGCTCCTGTTTGGATACTCTAACTTAGCTAGAGGTTAGACTAACTCATGACTAACCCTGAACTAACTGTAGCCAAAGAGGTGTTTGGGTGACAGGGTTAGATTGACAATAAATGCACTTGATGGAGAGAGAGAAGTGATTTTTCAGTGGTCCCAATGAGAACTATCTCCAGTTAGCACCTCTTGGGTGGATAGTTTTTTTTGGTGGGTTCGGTGCAACTTGCTCCAATTTAAACCCTCATGCTTGGATACTTAGGGCTATTTGAGCCCCAACTAGCTCAAACTAACTCCCATGGATCCAAACAGGGCATATGGCCAGTCTCGACGCGGAGCAGTCAGCGCACCGGGAAGCGACACTCTCTTGGCCGTCGCGCCGCTTCAAAGCCGGCACCAGTGAGAGGTCGCCTCCGCTCTGGCCGGGCATTAATGCGGCACTGACGCTCCAGGACGCTGACCGTTTCACGCGGGAAGCACGCGCTGGCAAGGGAGTATAGGTTTTGAACCGTTTCAGGTGTAGTACTGGTAGTTTACAAAACTACTCAATTATTGCACTCAGTTTCCTAAGAATTGTGGTAAAAAAACGTTACTCCACAGCCCGCTTCCCTTCTCCTTCCTCTTCCACTGCCCGCGCACGTCCGTGGGAAGCGACCGGTCAACCCTTATATAGGAGTGCTAGCACAAAAAGATGCATGCATGACCACTAAAATTTCCAGATTAAAGAGTCGCTCCGGCGGGAGTATGGCATATGTTGTTACCTTCGGCCAGGCCATGGCTACCGGGCGGGACATGGATCCTCTGACGTGGCTATCACTGCCTTACCCTACCTTTCCTTTGCTGACTAGTGGGACCCACGCTTGGGGGTCCCACATGTCAGTGATAGAATGGTAGGATTGTTCACGTCAGGGGATCCTCATCCTACGGGGCGACGGCGACCAGAGAAGAGGCGGCGGGAGGGGAATGAATGCGGCTCTGTTTGGGTTCTCCGTCCAGCTTAAATAAATGCGCAGCATCACGTGTACCCGCGGGTGCATGATACGTCTCCGTCGTATCTATAATTTTTGATTGTTCCATGCCAATATTCTACAACTTCCATATACTTTTGGCAACTTTTTATACTATTTTTGGGACTAATATATTGATCCAGTGCCCAGTGCCAGTTCCTGTTTGTTGCATATTTTTGTTTCGCAGAAACCCCATATCAAATGGAGTCCAAACGGGATAAAAACGGACGGAGAATATTTTTGGAATATTTGTGAAATATGGGAAGAAGAATCAACGCGAGAAGGTGCCCGAGGGGGCCACGAGGCAGGGGGCGTGCCCCTGACCCTCGTGCCCCCCCCCCCGTAAGGCGGTTGCAGCTCTTCTTTGGCCAAAAAAGCTAATTTTTGGAGAAAAATCTGGGCGAAGGTTTCAATCCAATCGGAGTTACGGATCTCCGGATATATAATAAACGGTGAAAGGGCAGAATCCCAGAACGCAGAAACAGAGAGAGACAGAGAGACAGATCCAATCTCGGAGGGGCTCTCGCCCCTCCCACGCCATGGAGACCATGGACCAGAGGGGAAACCCTTCTCCCATCTAGGTAGAAGGTCAAGGAAGAAGAAGAAGGAGGGGGCCCTATCCCCCTCGCTTCCGGTGGCGCCGGAACGCCACCGGGGCCATCATCATCACTGCGATCTACACCAACACCTCCGTTATCTTCACCAACATCTCCATCACCTTCCCCCATCTAACTACAGTGGTCCACTCTCCCGCAACCCGCCGTACCCTCTACTTGAACATGGTGCTTTATGCTTCATATTATTATCCAATGATGTGTTGCCATCCTATGGTGTCTGAGTAGATTTTCGTTGTCCTATCGGTAATTGGTGAATTGCTATGATTGATTTAATTTGCTTGTGGTTATGTTGTTGTCCTTTGGTGCCCATCATATGAGCGCGCGTGTGGATCACACCATAGGGTTAGTTGTATGTTGATAGGACTATGTATTGGAGGGCAAGAGTGACAAAAGCTTCAACCTAGCATAGAAATTGATGCATACGGGATTGAAGGGGGACCAATATATCTTAATGCTATGGTTGGGTTTTACCTTAATGAACGTTAGTAGTTGTGGATGCTTGCTAATTGTTCTAATCATAAGTGCATAGAATTCCAAGTCAGGGATGACATGCTAGCAGTGGCCTCTCCCACATAAAACTTGCTATCGGTCTAGTAAACTAGTCAATTGCTTAGGGACAATTTCACAACTCCTACCACCACATTTCCACACTCGCTATACTAACTTTATTGCTTCTTTACCTAAACAGCCCCTAGTTTTTATTTACGTGCTCTTTATATTCTTGCAAACCTGTCCCGTTACACCTACAAAGTACTTCTAGTTTTATACTTGTTCTAGGTAAAGCAAACGTTAAGCGTGCGTAGAGTTGTATTGGTGGTCGATAGAACTTGAGGGAATATTTGTTCTACCTTTAGCTCCTCGTTGGGTTTGACACTCTTACTTTTCGAAAGAGGCTACAATTGATCCCCTATACTTGTGGGTTATCAAGACCTTTTTCTGGCGCCGTTGCCAGGGAGTTATAGCGTGGGGTGAATATTCTCGTGTGTGCTTGTTTGCTTTATCACTAAGTAGATTTTATTTGCTGTTCTAAGTTGTTCTCTATCTTTAGTTATGGATATGGAACACGAAATACAAAAAAAATTAGGTGTACTCGCTGCTCATGGAGATGGGGAACCTCCTAAAACCCTCGATGCTCGTTATGTGACAGATATTATGTACTAGTTTGATAATCCTGAGAAAACCCCATTCAATCTGGTGATGGGAGACACGTTGGATCAACGTGAATACTTTAGGGTTTATCGCTTGACTCAAAAAGGGAAACTATTATGGGATCAAATTTATATGTTGAAGTGGTATGCTCGACAAGTATGCTTGAGTTATGATTATACTTGTTGCTCTAGGATGAAGGCTCCACACCTTCCCTTTTTACGCAAATTTAATGATAATGAAAATTTGGCTTCTTATGATAGAGGTATATATGATTACTATGATGTGGAACAAATAGAAGAATTTGTTGCTTTTATGGGTGCTTATGAAATTGAATCTTTGTTCAAAGAGTGAAAATCTTTATGATGCTATTTATAGACCTGAAAATTTAGCTATCCTTAAATATTGCTATGATAATTATGAATACAATGCCGATATTGATGCATTTATTGAGAAAGTCTCCGCTGTCCCAGAAGAGATTAATATTTTGCAGGAGTCTATGGAAGAAGAAATTGATGAAACTGTGAGCTCATTGGATGAAAAAGATGAGGAGGAGAATGAAGAACAATAGGAGGAAGAGCGGATTGATCACCCATGCCCACCTTCTAATGAGAGTAACTCTTCAACTCATACATCGTTTAATTTCCCTTCGTGCTTACCGAAGGATGAATGCTATGATGATTGTTATGATCCCGTTGATTCTCTTGAAATATCCCTTTTTGACAATGCTTGCTATGCTTGTGGCCAAGATGCCAATATGAATTATGCTTATGGAGATGAACTTGCTATAGTTCCTTATGTTAAACATGAAATTGTTGCTATTGCACCCACGCATGATAGTCCTATTATCTTTTTGAGTTCTCCAAACTACACTATATCAGAGAAGTTTGTGCTTATTAAGGATTATATTGATGGGTTGCGTTTTACTTCTACACATGATGATTTTGATAGATATAATATGCATGTGCTTGCTGCTCCTACTTGCAATTATTATGAGAGAGGAACTATATCTCCACCTCTCTATGTTTCCAATATGATAAAATTGCAAGAAATTGCTTATACTATGCATTGGCCTTTACTAGGTGTGCATGAATTGTTCTTTTATGACATACCGATGCATAGGAAGAGAGTTAGACTTCGTCATTGCTTGATATATGTTTATTTGTGCTCACTACTAAATGCCAAATCATTGCTAATTAAAATTGGCTTTGATATACCTTGGGATCCGGGTGGATCCACTACTTGAGAACTATATGCCTAGCTTAATGGCTTTAGAGAAAGCGCTGCCACCGAGACAACCCGAAAGTTTTAGAGAGTCATTTATTTCTATTGAGTGCTTTATATAGTTTAAAAACAAAAAAAATAAAGAGACCTAAAACTTTTCAAAAAGGAAAGTGAAAGTGAGAAAGACAAGCATTGTTGAAGTGGGAGAGCTCCTTGAACTTTGTTCATTCTCACGGAAACTTTGTGATTCTTGATTACAGAAACTTTTCAACAAAAATAATTATCCCCTTGTACAATTCCATTGTATTATAAAAATAATGTGCCAAGGTTTGCCTTTAGGATGTTTACAATGCTTGTTGGTTTGTACGGTGCAGGACAGAAACTTTGGCTGTAGTGCGCGATTTTTCATTTTTTTACTGGAACATCAAACGGATTTAAACAAGGCTTCTCCGGCTGATCCTTTTGATCTCCCCCGTATTAATCAAATTATTGATGCTACGGCAGGTTGTGAGCGTTTGAGTTTTTTGGATGTGTACTCTGGTTACCATCAGATCAAAATGGTTGTTAAAGACCAAGAGAAGACGGCGTTCATTACTCCCTTTGGAGCCTTCTGTTATGTGTCTATGCCTTTTGGGCTCAAGAGTGCACAGGCGACTTACCAGCGTTGCGTGCAGAATTGTCTTCATAATCAGATTGGGCGCAATGTTCATGCTTATGTGGATGATATCGTGGTCAAATCCAGAGAGAAGGAGACCTTGATAGATGATCTGAGAGAGACCTTTGATAATCTCCGGGTCTACAAGATGATGCTTAACCCGGCCAAGTGTGTTTTTGGTGTTCCTACAGGCAAGCTCTTGGGTTTTCTGGTTTCTCACAGAGGCATTGAAGCTAACCCGGAGAAGATCAAGGCAATCACCTCTCTGGCTAAGCCGGCGTGCATAAATGACGTCCAGCGTCTGGCGGGTCGCATCGCTACTTTGAGTTGGTTTATAAGCCGGTTAGGTGAAAAGGCCATGCCACTATATCAGATGATAAAGAAAACAGATGACTTTGTCTGGAATGATGCTGCTAATGCTGCTTTTGAGGATTTAAAAAGACAGCTGGCTAAGCCGCCAGTCCTTGCTGCTCCTGTCGATAAGGAGCCTTTATTGTTGTATGTAGCCGCTAACACATGAGCCGTCAGTGTGGCTGTGGTGGTGGAGCATAAGGAAGTGGGTAAGGAACATCCGGTTCAGCGGCCGGTTTACTACGTCAGCGAAGTACTCATCGAGTCCAAACAACGGTATCCGCATTGGCAGAAGCTTGTTTACGGGGTGTTCATGGCAAGCCGGAAGCTTAAGCATTATTTCCAGGGCCACCCTATCACTGTGGTTAGTTCTGCTCCCCTAGGAGATATCATCCAAAACAGAAAAGCCACAGGAAGAGTTGCTAAGTGGGCTATAGAACTTGGGCCTCATGGTCTAAAGTACGTGCCACGCACTGCTATCAAATCTCAAGCATTGGTGGATTTCATCAACGATTGGACAGAGCTGCAGGTGCCTGAAGAGAAACCAGATAATACATACTGGACTATTCACTTCGACGGGTCCAGGCAATTGGAGGGCTCGGGGGCTGGAGTTGTGTTAGCTTCCCCTCGAGGTGAAAAGTTTTATTATGTACTACGGTTGATGTTTCCCTGTACTAACAACGCAGCTGAGTACGAGGCCTTGCTCCATGGTCTTCGGATGGCTAAGGAGATGAGCTTAAGCCGGGTAAGGTGCTTTGATGACTCAGATTTGGTGGCCCAACAAGTATCAGGCAAGTGGGATTCCAAGGACCCCCTCATGGCGGCTTATCGCCGCGAAGTTGATGCCATTGCTGGACATTTTCAGGGTTACCAAGTAGAGCACATCGATCGCAGAAAGAACGAGGCGGCTGATGCATTAAGCCGGTTAGGCTCTCAGCGAAAGCCGGTGCCGCCTAATACTTTCTTGGATACTCTGCATAACCCTTCTGTCAAGTTACCTACAGAGGAAGACTTGGCTGTTCCTGACCCAGAAGCACAGTTGGTGGCGGCTCTCCACGTTATCCCAGATTGGACAGTGCCATACTTGGCTTACATGACCCGGGGAGAATTGCCTGAGGATGAAACTTTGGCCAGACAAATAACCCGGCGGTCTAAGTCAATGATAATTGTCAATGGCGAGCTGCATCATCGCAGTGTCACTGGAGCTTTTCAGCGTTGTGTTTCCTCTGAGGAAGGTCAAGAAATTTTACGTGAGATTCACGAGGGGGATTGTGGCCATCATGCCGGCTCAAAATCCCTTGTGGCCAAGGCTTTTCGTCATGGTTTTTATTGGCTGACGGCTCATGCTGATGCAGAGGACTTGGTCAGTAAATGTGACGGTTGTCAGAAGTTCTCAAGACGGGCTCACGTGCCGGCTCAAGAGTTGAGGATGATTCCAATCACTTGGCCGTTTGCAGTCTGGGGGCTTGATATGGTTGGGCCTTTCAAAAGGTCCAAAGATAAGAAGACCCACCTCTTGGTGGCAGTTGACAAGTTCACAAAGTGGGTTGAGGCAGAGCCAGTTAGTAAGTGTGACGCAGCCACGGCGGTTCAGTTCATGAAAAAGGTGATATTTCGCTTTGGTTTTCCACACAGCATTATAACTGACAATGGTACCAATCTATCTAAAGGCGCCATGGCGGATTTTTGTCAACGAGAGCATATTCGGCTTGATGTTTCATCAGTGGCTCACCCTCAATCTAATGGTCAAGCTGAGAGAGCCAATCAGGAAATCTTGAAGGGCATCAAGCCCCGGCTTTTGGTCCCTTTGCAACGGACGCCGGGTTGTTGGGTGGAGGAGTTGCCTTCTGTATTATGGAGCATCAATACTACTCCTAACAGGTCTATGGGTTACACACCTTTCTTCATGGTTTACGGAGCTGAGGCGGTCCTCCCTAGCGACATCCGTCATGACTCGCCTCGAGTGGCGGCTTATGTCGAGGCGGATAATGAGCAGGCGCGTCAAGATGCTCTTGACTTGTTGGACGAACAACGTGACGTGGCAGCAGCTCGCTCGGCGATTTACCAACAAGACCTGCGCCGCTATCACAGCCGCCGGGTTAAGTCCAAGGTCTTTCAGGAAGGTGATTTGGTGCTTCGGCTCATCCAGGATCAAACAGATGCGCACAAACTATCCCCACCTTGGGAAGGGCCCTTTGTGGTCAGCAAGAACTTGCACAACGGGTCATACTACCTTATCGATGTTCGGGAGCACAAAGATTCACGTAAGTCGGAGGAGGAGACCCGCCGGCCGTGGAACATAGCTCAGCTTCGGCCTTATTACACTTGAGCCACCGGCTCTCATAATGTACATATTTCTATAGCCATGTATATATTGTGATAAATAATAAAGCAGGACCTCTGCCCTTTTTTCCTCCAAAGGTAAATGTATCATTGTTATTTTCATTGTAATATTACATGGTCACTTGGAGGTTGATCCGGCTTATGATCGTATTCGAATCTAGCCGTTAAAAATATGATCACTTGGGGGCTTCCTGTTCAAACATAGGTCGTATTCGAACCAAAGAGAACATAGCTGTCGATACCCACTTGATTGGCATATTGCCGAGCTCATTGGGGAGTTTTTCTTGATCATATTTGAATCATAGCTCAACCCCCTTTGGGAACCGACGTGGATCGTATTCGAATCAGCGTCGTTAAACAACTCTCAAGGTCATTTGGGGGCTTCCTGTTCAAACATAGGTCGTATTCGAACCAAAGAGAACATAGCTGTCGGTACCCTCTTGATCGGCAACGCCAAAGCCACTGGGGGCTATATGATCGCATTCGAATCTTAGCTTAACCCCTTTGGGACGGTTCTCTGGTCGTATTCGAATCAGAAGCCCCTAAATTTTTGAGATCTCTTGGTTTGCAAACCAGTTCTTTTGATGATATCAAAAGTATTCAAGGGTGGTTCTTATTCCACCGGCTTAACCTTGATTAATAATGTTGATAGCACATAATAAGCATTATATGTGCTGGTGAACCGGAGTTGAGTTCTCAACCTCATTATTCGGGTTACATAAACCGGAAGTGTACTTGAAGGCTCGCAGGTATGCTGTTATGGTTATCTCGAAGATATAATTGAGAGCCGGTTTATTATGACTTTGATTCATATTCCGGGTTATATGTAAAATATATGACTCTCCATGCGGTAAGCCGCCTAGAGACTTGTGATTTGTTTTCTATGCAGGACAATTAAAGACAGCTCTTTAAACTTAAGGAAAGCAGAGGATCAAACATAACCCGGAAGAATATAAAAGGGCAGTTTAAATAGAGTTAAGCGCTACACACGTGCACGATGGCACGACAAAATTAAGTGTTCGTCCTACTCTATTACAGGACTCCCCGAGTCCAAAAGGTGAGGCATTGTTTTTGAGACATAACCATGAGCCGCCTAAGAAATCAAAGGTGCTTGTTGGGTTGAAGCTTCCGGCTCATCCCTCTCCGCTCCTCCGGCTGTTTCCATGTCCTAGAAGGTTGATGATTTCCAGTCAATGCCATTCAAGGCTTCAAATTGAGCTTCATCATCAATTAACCCGGCCGGGTCAACTTCAGGGGCGAAGGTATGCTTACGAGTCGGAGGAATCAGGCTGACTGCTTCATAATGAGGTGTTGGGATCCTCTGATTCTCCGCGTCATAGCCCGGTTGATATTTGGTAAGGTCTGTATCATTACGAATCAAAGTGGCCACCGGGCGTACACTCTTCACACAAGCGGCGAAGTCTTTCTGGTCAAAGGGAGTGCCATCCTCCTTCAAGCTAGGATACCCAAGGGCGATGTCGGCCGGGTCTAGCTCCGGTAGAAACGCCTTGGCCCGGCTTAGAGCGGCTATGGCTCTGGCTCTTGCAGAAGCTCGTCTTAACTCTTGGAAGCGTTGAGGAAGCACGGCAAGCCGCCTGAGTACATCTGCCAGATGAGTGGGAACTTCGTTTGACAGAGCCACAATGGCTAAGGCACGTTGTGACCCAGTGTAAAGTTGTTCTACCAAGGTATAAACCGCCTTTAGCTTGGTCAACACGTCCTGGTTGAGATTGGAACTCCTGGGACCTGCATTACAAAGTCAGGTGAGCTGATGGCAATTGAGATACTTATGGGAAATGAATGATGTAAACTAGTTAGAAACTTACAGAGTAACTTACATGGCGTTTTAAGCCGGATAGCTCGGCGGTTCTTTCAGTAAGAGTGGCCTCCGCTTGTTCGGCCCGGCTGAGCAAAGCAGTTTTTTCATCTGCCCAGGCTTTTCTTTCTGCTTCAAACTTTTTCTTCAGTTTCTCTTGTGCAGATACACTGAATTCAAATTTGGAGTTGGCCTTTTCGGTTTCACTTTCCTGAGTCTTCAGGCGGTTCTTCAGATCAGATATTTCCAATTCAAATTTCTTACAGATGGCCTGTACAAGTTCCGGGTTACGGTTAGGGTGATTATAATGCAACATTAAGTCCCAAGAACTTTGCAAGCAAATACACTTGGCACTTGGGGGCTAATGTATGCTGAAGAGCTCTGTTTACAGTGCCGGATCATGAAAATAAGTCCCAAGCACTTTGCAGGCAAAGGTACTTGGCACTTGCGGGCTAATGCGTAAAGCTGCTCAACTACTTGATTAAAACAAGGGAAGGACCGGTTCAACTATGCTGTTTAAACCGGCCCTCGAGTGTTACCAGGTAAGCCGGTTTTCTTGCAGTGATTATTAAGCCGGTATTAAGTCTACAACATATTTCATCATAAGTAATAGACTTGGGGGCTGGCATGGTAAGGATAACTATGGAGTAAGCAAGAGAGTCATACCTCAGACTTTTGCTGTATTTGCTTCACCATATCAATTTCCAGGTCCCGGCTGTTGTGCACTTGATTAATATAGCCAGAGACAATATCTCCAATGCTCAGATTAGCATAATCAGTGATGTCCAGCCTGGCCCTGCGGCGTTCCAGAAGTTCTTCCTTGGCAGAGCACCTAGCCAACACGGTGGGTCTTCCCGGTTCAACAAACTCGGTCCGGGTAATTACAACGTCCGGATCATCTGGATGAGCCGGGCTGGGGATCTCCGGGTTATCAGAACCTTCCATAACTTGTTCATCAGATGGAGCAGTGGCGGTTTCAGGAGCTGGTGCAGACGGCGGCTCATGAGCAGAAGCATCAGGTTCAGTCAGGACCGGCTCTTCGGCCGGCTTATTTTTCTTCGCCCTCTTGCTGGGCTTTACTTGTACACTGAAAGTCAAAGGGTTAGTGCAAAAACATGAGTAAGATAAGCACAAAATAAGCTGATCATCATTACCCGGGTGCGGTTTTGAAAGCCGGCAAGCTAGACTGCATGGAGTCGCCGGAGGAAGGTGAAGTTCCCTGATAGTTTGAATCAGAAGAATTGAGTGGTTGACGAGTGACGCCCGCCAAAGGATGAAAAGGATATAAGTCGGAGATAACCTCAGTCCGGCGCTTCCTTGATGCTTCGGGTAAGCCGGAGGAGAGGTCTGCATCCTTGCTGGTCCGGGTCTGCCTCCGACTCTCATAAATCTGTCGCTTCAAAAGAAATTGAGGATCTTGATAAGCCAAAGGATGTGAAAATCTTACTTTCCGGGTTACTCTTCGGACTTTCAGTCTTGGCAAGGGCTCCGAGTCGGAGGAAATTATAGTTACCTCTTCAATCACTTCATGACTCGTTCCGGTGTCCTCCTGCTGATAATCCATGTCAATAAGATGGTTAAAAAAAGGAGCCTAAAGAGTCAAGGGCTACCTCTGACTCGGAGGTGTCTTCCAGGTGAAGCAGGTCCGAGGCGCTAGGTTTACTCCCCTTCTTGCGGGGAGCGGCTTTCCTGGCGGCTTTTTAACCTTTCTGGCTTTCTTAGCAGCTTCATGGTCATACTTGACCTTCCAGAATTTATCATTAGCCTGTAAAATACAACAAAGGTTTTTGAAGTTAAGACGAAATCGTTAAAATGGAAGGTGAGGTGTTCAGGTCAATAGTTTACCGCTGGGGCCGAGTTGCCTTGCAGAAAGGACTTAAGCCTGTTCTCCCACAATCTGCCAGGCTCTCGTTCAGAAGAGACTTGGTCATGTCATCAATGACGTCCTCAGGTAAGTCGTTGGGACTGTGCCGAAGAGGATCATCCTTTCGGCCCGTATAATCGCACATTAAGCCGGGGCGGCGGCTTAAGGGAATCACCCGCCAGGCAATCCAGACCCGGGCCAGATCAATGCCATTCAGGCCGTTCCCCAGAAGAGCTCTGATCTTGTTAATGGTGGGAGTAAGTGGCTGACGTTCAGCTTGAGATAGTTTATCTGGCAAGGGGTGATTTGATTCCAGACGCAGGGCGCGAAAACCGGGCAGTGGATTCTCATCAACCGGAGAAGTGTCTTGGCAGTAGAACCATGTCTGGTTCCAATCCTTCGGGTGGCTTGGTGGCTCAGCATAAGGAAAGAGACAATCTCTCCGTCGTTGGATTGAGATTCCACCGAGCTCCAGGCTGGGCCCATTGGCACATTCATTTTGGCGGTTCAGATAGAATAGCTCTCTAAAGAGTAGTAAGCTGGGCTCTTCTCCAAGGTACACCTCACAGAACACTTGGAAGTTACAAATGTTTGACACGGAATTGGGTCCAATGTCTTGAGGTCGCAGGTCGAAAAAGTGCAGAACATCTCTGAAGAATTTTGAGCCGGGAGGAGCAAAGCCCCGGCTCATGTGATCAGCAAATATGACAACTTCTCCGTCCTTGGGTTGAGGTCTCTCTTCGGACGGGTCAGGAGCACGATAGGACATGACCTCTTTCTTGGGCAGGTAACCCATTTTCACGAAGTCAGCTAAGGTGCTATCAGTAACGTTGGATCTAACCCAGTTGCATGTAATGGGCGCCTTGGGAGCCTTGGGCGGCATTGTGAAGGATGGAAGCCTATGACAAAATAAAATTTCCGGTTCAAATTTAAGCCGGAGGAAAATTTCGGTTCAGTATTTAAGGTGGCGGCTTATGAAGGGGCCTAATGATATATGGCCAATTGTGTCAGGTTATTTAAGCCGCTATGGATATCGTGAGCAATTAAGTTATTTGACTCTGTTATGGATGACCCGGAATATTCATGAAGCATCGCCTTTTTTAAGCCGGTGATATGAGCCGCCATAGCTAACAGATGCAATTTTTGCCTAAGTGTTGCACAAACAAGTTTCACAGGTTGCAGTAATTATTTTGGATCAAACGTCGTCCAGAAAGGAAAATTTTCTAGACCTAAAAACTGGCACAGAGAAGTTCATAAGTTCTAATGAGGTCTTTTTGCAAGCAAAAGGGATCTGCTAGTATTGGAAATGGGTGCGAAACCACTACCGCAGGAGTTCTGTACTGTTTTTCGAATCAAAAGAAGTCGCGGTGGAAGAACTATAAAAGAACTGAGATGAACTACGAAGAACAGGGAGGAACGCGGAACCCTAATGCGGATCTGACGTTTGAGAAGAAGAGGACTTACAGTTGCAGGTTCACTGCGGAGAGTCGCCGCCGTTCTCTGGACTAGCTCAGGTTGATGCAGCGGCCGAGGCTGAGGAAGACGAGAGGCGCGGCGGCGGCGGAGCTCGGGCTCTGGGGCGTTGAGAGGAGGAAGACGATGGAAAGGGAAGAGTGAGAGAGGACCCGGTCGGGCCCATTTATAAGGGACGGCTGTTAAGTGGGCGCGAGAAACGAGGAGGCTGAAGACATGATTATCCAGCTGCTGAGGCGCCTCGATTTTCGGGATAATTATTAAAGATAAGGATCCGTTGAGATACGTTGGGCAGAACGTGCATTAATGGTGGATGATGTCACGGTGGGTTACCAAGAATCCAGAGGATGACATCATGGCGGGTTATAACCTTCGCGCAAACAGAAGCCGGAAGATTTTCTCTTAAGGTATTGAAGATTGACATGAACCGGTTCAAATCAATCTGGGGCCTAATGTTGAGGATATAGCTACTGGTGTAACCCGCCCGAGATGGGCCGGGTTACGTTGCGACAGCTCTTCATTCAGAAGCCCAAGGACAGGTTAAGGATGGCGGTTTAGTAATAGGTCTAAGGCCCAGAGGCGACTTAAGGCCCGTAGTGGTAAACCGCCGTTGTGGCATGACTTGTAGTGTAAGGCAAGAATAGTTAAGAGTCCAAGCCGGACACAGTTTATGAGCCGGCCGGAACTCTGAGAGCCGCTGGGCGTTAACCTTTCTATATAAAGGGACGACCCGGCGGCGGTTTAGGACAAGTAAGATCAGATCGATAGCCAAGCAGAGCGGTTTAGCTCGTGGTCATCGAAACCCTAAGTAATACCACCTCAACTGGAGTAGGCTTTTACCTTCAACGTAAGGGGCCGAACCAGTATAATCCTCGTGTCCTTTGTCCCGTTTAACCCCTTTAAGCTTCCTAGCTGCGATGGCTCCACGACTAAGTCCTTACTCGAGGACATCTGCCGTGACAATTCCACGACACCCATGGTAATGGGATTGCTGAGTCCTCGTGGCTCACAGATTACTACAACACCAGTTGCATGTACAGGTTTTGCGATGATCCTGACACGAGAGCGATGTTACTTGTTTTGGAGTTCTTCTTCTGCTTCTTCTTCGATCAGGGGATAGGTTCCAGGTCGGCAGCCTGGGCTAGCAGGGTGGATGTCGTTTGAGATTCTGTTTGTGTTTCATCCGTAGTCGGATGTTGATCTTATGTATGATGTATTGATGTACTCTTGTGGCATTTGTATGCCTTGTATGTATCCCCATCTATTATGTAATGTTGATGTAATGATATCCACCTTGCAAAAGCGTTTCCAATATGCGGGTCTATCCTTGGTGGGACCTTCGAGTTCCTCTCGGATAGGGTCGCATATTGGGCGTGACAAGTTGGTATCAGAGCCTCGACTGACCCTAGGAGCCCCCCTTCATTGATCATGTAGTTTGGCTGCTGTTGAGTCTAGAAGAAAACTGTTTTCAGAGTCTAGCTATATCGGAGAGTAGGAATTCTTTTTACTCCTCAGCCCCTTCGTCGCTCTGGTGAGGAATCTCGACGTAGGTGTTTTGAACTATTCCTCTTCCCCTTCAAAAAATTTTTAGGATCTCGCGGTTAGTTTTCGTTCGTTGCCCATCCTCTTTTCAATCCGGCGCATTTCTCTTCGAGTGGTTTCAATCCTCGTCATCTTTGGCAAGACCAATCCTCATCTCTTTTCAACCGATGTTGTTCCCTGTCCGAAGTTGTCCTTGTTTTTCCCACCCGCCCACCCTTTTTCTTCTCGGAATCGAAGTCCGTAATCGAGTATCCATCCTACTCGTGCGAAGTCTTTGCATTTTTTCCTCAATGATTTCAACCGGCGTTTTCTCTTCAAAGCTATTCGTCGATTTTCCCCTTCCAAGTTGTCGTTTTTTTTTCGCCCTCCCACCCTTTTTATTCCCGAAGTCTGAGCCTCTATTCGAGCATCTATTTCATTCGTGCGGAGTATCTTCAGTCTTCCCTCAATTATTTCAACCGGTGAATTCTCGTTTTGTTCGACATTCTTCATCACCTTTTCTTTTCCGGTGGACTCAATGCAAGTATTCGGTGTTGTTCATATTCTTGCTCGTCTGTATTTAATTAATTCGAGGTTGTCACCTCATTCAAGTCCTTCAGTTGTTCCGGTGCATAGTCTCTCCTTCAATCCTTTTTCAACGGTGTTTTTTTAGTGGGCCCTAACCCACAGGTCTTTTCCCAGGATCTTACCTGACTCTTCTAATTTTCCCGGAGTTATTCTCAAATTCTTTTCGAAGTGTGACGTAAGTATGAATTTCATCAGTCAGATGCTTCTCCAAGATCGCTTTCAAATTCTTTCATGATCGGGTCAACCTTTTTCCTCTTTTCATTCTCCCGGTGTATGTCAACAATTTTGGTGTTGTTTCTCGTCGTCATTCTCAACATTTGAAGACCGAAGTAGAGTTTTCCCTAAATCTTGTCCATTCTCCCGAAGATTCGTGGCACTAGCTTGATGTTATCCTCTCAAGTTGTTTCTAGTTGTGCAATTCTTTTCATCCATCCGGAGTATTTCAGGAGTTGCTTCCCCTCTCGATCATCCGGAGGTCATCTTTTTAGAATATTTCTCCGTTCTAAGTTTTCAAATCCGTTCTCCGATTATTATATATTCATGCCTTTTCGTTCGTCTCCACATTCTTCCGGTGTTTTGCTCTTTAATCAGTTTGCGATCTCTTCGTTCCCTTGTCTCTAGATTCCCTCAAGTATCTTCGTGCTTTTCTAATTCTTTCCGGTGAATCATTCTCTTTTCGTCATTCGTTTCAATTCCTACGGTGGCTCGTTCAAGATTCTTTCTGTTGTTATCATATCAATTCATTCGTTATTTCCAACCCTACCGGTGGTTCACGAAGACTTTCTCAAGTTTTGCGCTATATCCCCCCTTAATCTTTTCCCAATGTGAATAAGTTGTATGCAATCCATTGTTTCTCATCAATTTAATTGGTGGAGGATAAGCATAACGTAATCCTTATTCTTCTTTCTTCAAGTGGTTTTATCTCTTCTTTTCGGAGATTGTTCATCTTATCACATTCTCGGTTCAAAGTGTTTTCATCTTTCTTTTCCGAAGTTCCAAGCTTCTCGTCGGTTTCGTCACGAACCTCCATTCAAATCATCGCAAGGCCTTAATCTTATTCTTGTCATCCTTCAATTCTATCTCATCATTCTTTTGTGACCGGTGTTCGTAACGGTGGCTCGTCATGATTTAATTCATTCTTCAAGTGTTCATCTAGATTCTTGTTCGCGTAGATCAAGTATCTTCTTCTTGCTTCTCAAAGTGCAATTAATTCTCCGTATTCTTTTGAAGTGGAGTTTTGCATTTCTTCGTTCTTTTCAGCTACCCAATCATTTCCGTTCGTGGCCGGTTATCACCTTATGATCTTGAGATGTTACCTATAAGACCACAACAAGCTTATTCTTTTCGCTGTTGATTTTCTCAACAACTCCGTTTAAACCTCCCTTCTAAAAATGTTTTCAATTTCATTCGTGGCACAAGTTGTCATTTCCTTCTGCGTTCTTTTCATTCAACTCTTTCAATTCTTTCCGGAGGTTTTGTCTCGTGTCTTCATCAAGTATCATTCCGTCCTCTCAAGCTCATGTTCTATTCCTTCATGTTTCAGCCGGAGTGCTGCCTAAATCTTTTCAGTCTTATTCGTTTCTTATCTCGTTCTAACCGGAGTGGTTTCAGAGTCTATCTGATTCCGTGAGCATTTGATTCTCGTCATTCTCGTCGTTCCTCTCTTCTTCTCGAGTGCTCTCGATTCTTTGCTTTTCCTCTTGCGTTCTTATTTCACCTCATCCCTTTTTCCTTCCGTCTCGGTCCTAAGATCTCGGGACGAGATCTCTTGTTAGTGGAGGAGTGTTGTAATGCCCTGGATCTGATGCGCCACGTGTCTTCCATTTATTCGCCGTCGTGCCATGTCATGTGCTTGCTGTGTTGCATTTTGCCACGTCATCATCTGCATTGCATCTGCATGTTTTTCATAACATGCATCCGGTCCTTTTCCCCGTGTCCGTTTCGCGATCCGACACTCTCGCTTGCGCCCTGTCGCCCCTCTCAGACCTTGTTTTGTGAGGGGAGAAAAACATGTTCTCGGAATGGGCCGAGATTGCCGAGTGGCCTTGGTATATGCACCGACAGACCGCCCGTCAAATTTCGTTCCATTTGGAGGTCGTTGATGCCCCAACGGTTAACCTCGTCCCCCGAAAACCCCTCTCTCTTTGCAGCCCAGCACCCCTTCCCACAGCCCATTAGCCCATCCTAACCCCCTCCATGCTCTCGGCCGTTCGATCACGATCGTGTGGGCGACAAACCGCACCCTCATTTGGACTCTCCTAGCTCCCTCTACTATAAATACCTGTGCCCCTTCCAAATTTTTCGCGGATCGAAACACTAGCCAACTTCCTCCCCGCCGCCGGACACGTCCACCTCACGCCCGGACATGTCCGCCACCGCCTCTGCCCAATCCGGAGCCGACACCTGTCCTCCGCCGCCGTCCCCGCGCCGCCGGCCCGGAGCCCATCCGGGGCCCGCGCGGGCCCAGATCCCGCCGCCGCGGCCCGCGCGCTGGAGAGCCTGCCATCCGCGTCGCCGCGCCCGCTCCTCCGCCCGGCAGACCCGCCGCCCTTCGCCGGCGCCGCCCCTCACCGTCCCCGCCTTACCTCATCGCCCGGCTGCCGCGCCGGCGAGCGCCGCCGCCGCGCTGGTGGGGAGCGCCGCCGCCTCCGCCTTCGTCGCTCGCGCCTCCTCGCGGCCGGATCCGGCCGGATCCGGTCGAGGAGAGGCCCCGCCGGCCCCCGTCGCCGAGCAACTCGCCGGTGCCCCGTGTCCTCTCCGGCCACCTTCTTCCCCGCTCCGGCGAGATCCACCGCCCCCGTTGACTTTTCCCCCTCGAGGTCGATTTCTTCTGTCCCGAAATATTTACATTCTGGTGCCCCCTTTGACATGCCATAACTTCTTGCATAATGCTCCGTTTTATGTGCATGATATATCGAAATGTTCATCATGATGTGCTCTTCATTTTGTTCCATTGTGCCATGCTTGTTTGAGTTCATCTTGATGCTCTAATCATCGTTGCAAGAGTGCTATATGCTGTTAACTGCTGTCTGTTATCACAACTTTAGGATTTGTCTTTTTCATTGCATTTTGTGTGTGCATCCTTTGAGAATGAGCTCTACATGTGATTTGAACTACTTCATGCCATCTTTATAGAGGTGCTTATATTGTATTTTTGTGATCTATGTGGTGACTAGCACAAGCATGCAAAGTAGGCTCCGTGATGTTGCTGATTTCTGTGAGTGATTTCTGCCGAGTCGAGTCTGTTATATTTTGTTGCCATGTAAACCTGCTGTCTCCATGAGTTCTCTGCATAATCTGGAGATGTTCACTAAGGATGTTAGGTTACACATGTTATGCTCTATCCATCCACATCCTTGGTTGCATTTATAGCCTGTTGGAGCTTGTTGTAATCTTGCTCTCAAATTGCTAAATAATGTTGCTGTCAGTCTGTTAACATGAAGTTCAGTTTGGACATGTGATCTGCTAGTGCTCTATTTGTCCTATGGACTTGGTCTTGCCATGCTTAGCTTCATAATTATGCCTTCTGACTGCTGGTTACCTTGCCATGCCATGTAATATTCTGTTCTGAGTTGTTCAAGCTCACCAACATGCCTACTTATCGTTATTTCTGCCATGCTCTGTTTTTCTTCTAAGTCTGAATCTGTTTATGAAACTTGCTATGTTTACATGGGTGCCATCATATCTTCTGCGCCTTTTTGGCTCATGTTCATTAAGGGACTTTTGTTCTATGCTATTATTCGATTCATGCCATGCCTTTGGTTGACATGATCAGTTACTGTAGCATTTTGTTTGATAGCTCTAAACATTGCAACCTGATGTTATTTCTGCCATGTCCAGTGATTTCTGCCATGTCCTTTTGAGCATGTTCTAGTGATTTCTGGAGGTAGCTCAGTGTTCATATTTTGTAATGCTTTACTTGTACATCATGCCCATGTCATTTGTTTTCTTGTTAAGGTGCTGTTGCATATTGTTTTGATGCTTGCTAGATGCCTAGTTGCTGTTTTGGACAGATTGTTGTTATATCTTGTTTGGAGTGTATGTGTTGCACCATTGCTCCGTTTTGAGCATGCTCTATATGAAACTTGCTTAGAATTGCATGTAGTTCCATGTTATCTTGTTGCATCCTTTTTTTGAGGTGTTTGCTTGATGTTTGAATGCATTTTGCATCAATACCATGTTTAACTTGTTTTGCTCATATCTTCTAGGCCGTAGCTCCGAATCTAATGAACTTTATATGTAACTTGACTAGAATTTCGTGTAGATCATCTTGGTGCATCTTAACTTGTTGTTTAACTACTTGAACATAAATTTTATTCAGATCTGGACCAATTTCGAAATTTGTATATGAGGACTTACCGGGATTTGTTATATGTTAGTTCCGGCCTCATTTAAACTTGCTTGATGTGTTGCTCTTGTATGCATCATCTCTTGCCATGAATAGCCTCATGTAGCCTTGTCCTACATCATACTTGATTGAGCAGCATGCCTTGTTCATGTGTGGTGTGTTTACCATGTTGTGCTCCTTCTCGATAGTTCCCTTTTCGTTGCGATCGTGAGGATTCGTTCGTCTACGCTTGGTTCGTCTTCGTGGCTTCATCTTCTTCATGGACTCGTTCTTCTTCCTAGCGGGATTTCAGGCAAGATGACCGTCACCTTGGATCTCACTACTATCATTGCTATGCTAGTTGCTTCATTCTATCGCTATGCTGCACTACCTATCACATGCTCCTCAAGCCTCCCAAATTGCCATGAACCTCTAACCTTTGTCACCCTCCCTAGCAAACCGTTGTTTGGCTATGTTACCGCTTTTCTCAGCCCCTCTTATAGCGTTGCTAGTTGCAGGTGAAGATGAAGATTACTCCATGTTGGATTATGTTTTGTTGGGATATCACAATATCTCTTATTTAATTAATGCATCTATATACTTGGTAAAGGGTGGAAGGCTCGGCCTTATGCCTGGTGTTTTGTTCCACTCTTGCCGCCCTAGTTTCCGTCATACCGGTGTTATGTTCCTTGATTTTGCGTCCCTTACGCGGTTGGGTGATTTATGGGACCCCCTTGATAGTTCGCTTTGAATAAAACTCCTCCAGCAAGGCCCAACCTTGGTTTTACATTTGCCTCACCTAGCCTTTTTCCCTTGGGAGTCGCGCTCCCGAGGGTCATCTTATTTTACCCCCCCCCCCGGGCCAGTGCTCCTCGGAGTGTTGGTCCAAACTAGAGCCACTTGCAGCGCCACCTCGGGGAAACTTGAGGGTTGGTTTTAGTTGTACGTAGTGTTCATCCGGTGTGTCCTGAGAACGAGGTACGTGCGACTCCTATCGGGATTGTCGACACATCGGGCGGCTTTGCTGGTCTTGTTTTACCATTGTTGAAATGTCTTGTAACCGGGATTCCGAGACTGATCGGGTCTTCCCGGGAGAAGGAATATCCTTCGTTGACCATGAGAGCTTATGATGGGCTAAGTTGGGACACCCCTGCAGGGTATTATCTTTCGAAAGCCGTGCCCGCGGTTATGTGGCAGATGGGAATTTGTTAATATCCGGTTGTAGAGAACTTAACACTTGACCTTAATTAAAACGCATCAACCGCGTGTGTAGCCGTGATGGTCTCTTCTCGGCGGAGTCCGGGAAGTGAACACGGTTTATGGGTTATGTTTGACATAAGTAGGAGTTCAAGATCACTTCTTGATCATTGCTAGTTTCACGACCGTTCCGTTGCTTCTCTTCTCGCTCTTATTTGCGTAAGTTAGCCACCATACTTGCTTAGCCGCTGCTGCAACCTCACCACCTTATCCATTCCTTTCCCATTAAGCTTTGCTAGTCTTGATACCCATGGTAATGGGATTGCTGAGTCCTCGTGGCTCACAGATTACTGCAACACCAGTTGCAGGTACAGGTTTTGCGATGATCCTGACGCGAGAGCGATGTTACTTGTTTTGGAGTTCTTCTTCTGCTTCTTCTTCGATCAGGGGATAGGTTCCAGGTCGGCAGCCTGGGCTAGCAGGGTGGATGTCGTTTGAGATTCTGTTTGTGTTTCATCCGTAGTCGGATGTTGATCTTATGTATGATGTATTGATGTACTCTTGTGGCATTTGTATGCCTTGTATGTATCCCCATCTATTATGTAATGTTGATGTAATGATATCCACCTTGCAAAAGCGTTTCCAATATGCGGGTCTATCCTTGGTGGGACCTTCGAGTTCCTCTCGGATAGGGTCGCATATTGGGCGTGACACTACGCTCCCACCTATTGCTTCATGGCAAAGGGTGCCAAGGATGATCAACCCAAAGTCACTGAGTGGGTCCTCGATAGTGGATGTACAAATCACATGACCGGTGACAAGAATCTATTGATTGATGCTCCCTTATCACCATCGCATCTGAAGCATATCATCTTCGCTGACAAAGGCAAAAGTCAGGTATTGGGTCTAGGTAAGGTTGCGATCACAAAGGATCGACACATGGACAAAGTCATGCTTGTTGAGTCCTTAGGATACAATCTTATGTCTGTCTCAATGCTTTGTGATCTTGATATGGTAGTTGTCTTTGGCAAGTATCGTTGTGTTGTGGTTATGGAAGCTGACAATTCCAAAGTCTTCGAAGGCTTTAGGAGAGGAGATTTGCATATTGTTGATTTCTCTACAGGACCGCAACTAGTCGTGTGCCTACTCGCAAAAGCTTCAGAAGGTTGGCTATGGCATCGACGACTTGGTCATGCAGGCATGAGGAATTTGCACACGCTTGCAAAGAAGAAGCATGTCATTGGCATTGAGAATGTCAAATTCCTCAAGGATCACTTGTGTGGAGCTTGTGAGGCTGGAAAGATGACCAAGGCTAAGCATCCAGCGAAGACTATCATGACCACTACTCAACCATTCGAATTGCTTCACATGGACCTCTTTGGTCCTAACCATTACTCAGCTGTCACAAATGACGCATCTCTCTATGGGCTTGTTATTGTTGATGATTACTCTCGTTACACATGAGTACACATTGTTACTTACAAACATGAAGTGCAGGAAGTCTTCAAACGATTTTCCTCGAGGGCTTCAACCAACTTTGGTGTGAAGATCAAGCACATCAGAAGTGACAATGGAACTGAGTTCAAGAATTCTGGTCTTGATGACTATCTTGATGAACTTGGTATTACTCATGAGTTATTTGCTCCTTACACTCCTCAGCAGAATGGCGTCGTGGAGCGCAAGAACAGAACTCTTGTTGAGATGGCTCGCACTATGCTTGATGAGTACAAGACGCCTCGTCACTTCTGGATTGAGGCAATTTATACTGCGTGCCACATCATCAACAGGGTATATCTTCACAAATTCTTCAAGATGACTGCCTATGAACTCCTCACTGACAAGAAACCCAATGTGAGTTGTTTCAAAGTCTTCGGTGCTAAATGTTGGATTAGAGATCCTCATCACAATGCTAAATTTGCACCGAAAGCACATGAAGGTTTTATGCTTGGTTACGGAAAGGACTCGCACACCTACAGAGTCTTCAACACCGTTCTTCACAAGGTTGTTGAAACTGTAGATGTGCGGTTCGATGAAACTAATGGCTTGCAAAGAGAGCACCTACCCTCTGTGATAGATGAACCAGCACCTGAAGAAACTATCAAGTTCAAGGCTACTGAGGATGTCATTCCTACTGAAGAATCTGCTGAAGAATTCATTCCAGAACTTGAAGAACGTCAAGCTAATGCACCTGAAGAAATTGCTGAAGAAAATGGTGCTGAAGAAAATGCTGATCAAATTCCTCGACGACAACCTACTCATCCTCGCGTTGCAAAAGAAGTGCAAGTTGAGAAGATCATCGATGACATTGAAGCACCAGGTCCTCTCACACGCTCAAAAGCTTCACATTTATCTAACTTTTGTGGGCACTATGCTTTTGTCTCTATCACAGAGCCCACTAAGGTAGATGAAGCATTTCTGGAGCCTGAGTGGATTCAGGCCATGCAAGAAGAATTACATCAGTTCGAGCTCAACAACGTTTGGGAACTGGTCAATCGTCCAGATCCTCGCAAACACAATATCATTGGCACAAAGTGGATCTACCGCAACAAGCAAGATGAAAATGGCCTTGTGGTGAGGAATAAGGCACGACTAGTAGCTCAAGGCTACACACAGGTTGAAGGAATTGATTTCGATGAAACTTTTGCACCTGTTGCTAGACTTGAAGCTATTCGCATATTACTTGCTTATGCTAACCATCATGATATCACTTTATATAAAATGGATGTGAAAAGTGCATTCCTCAATGGTAAGCTTGAGGAAGAAGTATATGTTGCTCAACCCCCAGGTTTTGAAGATCCTAAGCATCCTGACAAAGTCTTCAGACTAAATAAGGCCCTCTATGGCCTCAAGCAGGCCCCTCGGGCATGGTATGATACTTTGAAGGAATTCCTCATGAAGAAAGGCTTCAAACCCAGTTCACTCGACCCTACTCTTTTCACTAAATCATATGATGATGAATTGTTTGTATGCCAAATATATGTTGATGATATCATCTTTGGCTGTACTGACCAACGTTATAGTGATGAATTTGCCTATATGATGAGTGAAGAATATCAAATGTCTATGATGGGAGAGTTGAAATTCTTCTTAGGTCTTCAAATTTGTCAACAGCGCAATGGCATATTCATATCTCAGGAGAAATACCTCAAGGATGTACTGAGGAAATTTGGCATGCAAGATTGCAAAGGCGTCAAAATTCCTATGCCCACAAATAGCCATCTGTGCACTGATGAAAATGGTATTGACTTCGATCAAAAGGTATACCGCTCCATGATTGGTTCTTTATTGTATTTATGTGCATCTAGGCCAGATATCATGCTTAGTGTTTGCATGTGTACCCGATTTCAAGCTACACCGAAGGAATCACACCATAAGGCTGTGAAACATATTTTTCGATATCTAGCTCACACACCAACACTTGGATTATGGTACCCCAAGGGCTCGGCTTTTGATCTCGTTGGATATTCTGACTCTGACTATGCTGGTGATCGTGTGGATCGCAAGTCAACATCTGGTACATGTCATTTCCTCGGAGGATCTTTGGTCTGTTGGTCCTCAAAGAAGCAGAACTGCGTATCACTGTCTACTGCTGAAGCTGAGTACATTCCTGCTGGTTCTTGCTGTGCTCAATTGCTGTGGATGAAGCAAACTCCCAAGGACTATGGCGTCAACGTGAAGAATGTGCCTCTCTTCTATGACAATGAGAGTGCCATCAAGATTGCTCACAACCCAGTTCAGCACTTGAAGACAAAGCACATTCAGATTCGTCATCATTTTCTTCACGGTGATGTGTTGAAGGGCGACATTTCTATTGAGCATGTGAAGATTGAAGAACAGCTAGCCGATATCTTCACAAAGCCCTTGGATGAGAAGAGATTTAGCAAGTTGCGGTGTGAGCTAAATATCCTAGAATCTTCGAATGTTCTTTGAAGAGGACACTCATCCTAACACTTATGCAAAATTGATGACTTAGATGTGCAACACATGAAGAAACGTTTTTCTTCAATCAATGAAGAATAACACTCTAAGTGTGAATAAATTAATGAAGAATTTGATTCTCAGAACCCTACGACAATTGTACGCGGTGTCTGAAATCATCATTCTTATACGGTGGGTCACGCCACCACAAAAGTTGAAAATCTTCAATTTGAGTGTTTCCTTAGTTTTTGAAATTCCTCAGTTGTTCATATTCTTCAACTTGGCAAAATCTTCACTGTTTCCATTGTTTTTCTTCATTGGCTATATATATATATATAAGTTTATGTCCTCTACAACATTCACTTATGACTAATTCTTCAAGTTGTTTTTTCTGCTAAGTGAATGTGATCGGACCCTTCCCCCTCTATGCTATACTCAACCCAATCTATTCACAAATTCTTCATGTGCGTTCTATTTGAAACTCGTTCAAAATCTTCACTGTGTCCTTGTTAGCTGAAGAATTTGCGAACGGAACTTTTAACTTATCTTAGCCAAACTTTCGGCTTTGCCGCTCAAACTGTTCCGCTTCCCACAATATACTTATCTATTCACCCATGATCTAACACGATCTCCACTTCTCAGTACGTGGGTGACACATGTCAAGCGAATGAGAAGGGTCACGGGCACGTTCGTCCAATTTCTTCGGGCGAACCGTTGTTCACTGTGGCTATAAATACCCCCTCTTCCCTTCCTCACTTCCTTTACTCCGCTCAACCTCTCTCCCGCTCGAGCTTCTCAAACCCTAGCGCCGCCGCTACATCATCGTCGCCGGTGAGGAAGAGCTTCACTGCCTTGACCTCGTCGCCACCGTACTCGCGTCGGCCGCGGAAATCTTCACTCCCCCGCCGCCGTAGTCGTCTTCCTCCGCCAAGTTAGGGCGTGGAAGATCTACACAGACGAGCTTCACTTCTCCACATCCCAGTTCGTCGTGTTCTTCATTCAGGGTAATTAAAAGTTAATTTTACTGCCCTCTTTGATTCAAATGACTTCTACAAAATCTTCAAAGGTGTTTATTCCTCAAATTTTTCACACACTGAACACCTCACTTGTCATCTGTTCTTGATTCGTTTCTCTAAGCATCATTTTTTTCAAGATTCCACAATTGTGTGGATCTTCGATCTATACAACTCTGGAACCTAAGACAAAGAACGCTTAGTGAAATTCTTCAAGACTCATCTGGTCAAATTCCTCAAACATGTTCTTTTTGAAAAACCTTCTGAGAACGCATATGACCTCTCCAAATTCCTCGCAACTATACTCTGTTCACAGGTACTCATGTCCGCTGCTGAATCACTAGGTTCTCATCAACTTAACTCATTTGCAGCATTCCTCGAAGAAAAGTTGCATACTTCTTCAGAGAGTTCAATTGTTCAAATTCCTCAACTGAAGAAAATGGCTGATGGAAAGAAGCCACAGAAAGGAGGAAAGAGGCCTGAAATCAATACTGCCTTTGAAATCCCTGAGGACATTTATGCTGGGTACTGCACACCCCCTGAGGAAGATAAGAATCAGTGCAAGGTGCGCATTCAAAGGATAGAAAGGAGATGGGCAAAAGAGTGGAGGGAGTACAGGTATGTGACTCCAAAATACATGAAGAAATTCGCTGTTACTCCTCCATGCTCAAGACCACCATTGGCACCTGGCCAAGAGGCAGATCCCACTAGCATCAAGCGCGGTGAGGATTTTCCTGAAGAATGGGCCAAGCGCCAGGCCAAGTTGGCCAAACAGGCTAAGGAAGCAGTGAAGAAATTCAACGAAGATTCCACTACTGCTGCTGCTGAGGCCTCTGTAAGGCCGAAGAAATCCATGGCAAAGAAGCCTGCGCACAAGCCAAGTGCCTCTTCTTCAATGCCCTCACGGCCAATTTCCTCAGCTAAGCCCTCACGGCCAATTCCTCAAGCCGCTCCTGCTCCTCCAAAGTCCTCAGCTGCTCCGACAAAATCCTCAGCACCTGTGCATCTCGCCACGTGCCAAAGGACTACAGGCATCTCTATTGCCTCAGGAGCTTTAGCCAGTTCCTCAGCTGCACCAAATTCTTGAACGGGACCATCTCTGTTGAAGACAAAGACCACTGCTGGACGAGGCTCTCGCCCAAGTCCTCAGAAGAAGCAGGTCGCCTTCCAAGTGTCGTCTGAAGAAGACGAAGCTGATGATGAAGAACTTGCTAAGATCATCAGAGATAGGCAAGTCAGGGCCGCTAGAGCCATAGGCACAAATGTGCCACTGCTTTTGGATCCAAAGTTGATCCTCGACTATATTGATCTCTGGCACAAGGACTCAAACACTCCTATGCCTGATTTCAAGTTGACACCTGGCCAAAGTCACATGCTGACCCATTTCATCCAAGAAGAAAAATGGAAATTTGAGAAGGCCAGGCAGCTCAAGAAAGGACAGTACAAGAAGGAGAAATTTCTGAAGAACAACGTTGTCACTATGACAACTGATGAACTTGTAAAGATCCAGTCTGAAATCAAAGTCCTCAGCGATGAGTTCAACGCTTACTATGCTGATTGGAAGGGCGCTAAGGTCAGGTTCGTCAAGCTGACGCAGACATTCACTTCAAGTGATGTTGCTCCTGTGCACATTGAAGTCACTCCGGCTGAAGCATCTGCTCAGCAAACTGAAGAACATGCCAGCACCACTGATGACAATCAGGCTGCTGAAGACAATGTGAGTCCCAGGGCTGATGACTGCATTCCAGCCGCTGAAGAAATTGCCAGGGCACCCACTAGTGGTGCGCCTGAAGAAAATGAAGAAGTCAGGGCAACTGCATCAGTTGTGCCTGAAGAAAATGAACCACATTCCTCTGCTCCTTCTGCACCTACTCCAACTCCAATCCTTCCATCTGCATTAGATATGAAGAAGACCAAGGCTGCAGAGCGTGCAGCAGTGAAGAAAAGGAAAGCATCAACTCCTTCAGATTCTTCAGCACCGAAGAAGATGAAGAAATTGACAAGTTCATTTGCTAATCCAATTGATGTTGTTCCAGTTTCAACCATGCCATCAAAGGACCTTGTTCCTTTTGATGAAGAATATGTGATCCCTAGCGGATCTGATGAAGAAACTCCTTCTGCTGCTACGTCAGAGCAGATGGATGAAGAAATTGAAGTGGATGAAATCCCTTCAACCCCAGTTGTTTCCTCGCCTATGCCTCAGTTTACTACTGAAGAGGCCGGCGTTGAAGAAATTGAAGAAGAAGATGTGGACATTGGTTGTACCACACCAGTGATGAATGATGACTTTTGGGAAAGTCAGCACCCCAATTCTCCACTCTTCACTCCACTGCAGCAAATTCCTCAGTCCCCAGTCACTACAGTTCAAATGGGATCTGATGAAGCTCATGAAGACATTCCAACCGCTAGTGCTGAAGAAAATGAAAATGAAGAATTCAAGAACCAGGCTGCCACTGAAGAGGAACCAGAAATTCCTCAGCCTGAGGTTGTGATGCAACTCACTGACACTCCTCTGCCCAAGCCAAAGGATCCATTCTCCAGGAAGCAAAAAATTCAAGACTGATGCCTTCTTTGGCGAGCATGTATTCTTCACTGATTACAACCCTTATGACTCTGCTCGCATAAGGAAGAGGCATTTCTGGGCTGCCAGCCAGGCAAATTTTTATTCCTCAGTGCTGTTCAACAAAGACAAAGTCTTCGATCATGAGCACATTCCTCACGTGGATATGGAATCTCTGCCGTGCTTCGAGCCAGTCCTCAGTGTTCTTCATGACGCTGGACTGTTAAATTTCTGCACTGACATCTGTGATTGGAATGAAGAGCTTATTCTTCAATTTTATGCGACGCTGCACATCACCGGAAATTCTGAAGATGTGAATTCATGGGTGCTAGACTGGATGTCTGAAAACACTCACTACAAGGCACCAGCTACTGAATTGCTTCGTGCCTTACCACTCAGTCCTCCCCTTGAAGGTGCTTGTTGCATCTACAATGAACCTGAGCTTACCGATCACTACATGCAAGTGTTAATGAAGCCTTTGAAGCCAGGTCAGGCCCCAAGAACAAAATTCCTTGTGAAGGAATTGTTGTATGTGCCTCGGACTGTCTATCGCATTCTGACGAAGACACTGAGTCCTATCAAGGGCCACGACTCAAATGAAGAAGAAGTCGTTGGCATCATGAAGAATCTGCTTTTCAATATCATTCATGGCGTTCCCGTTAACTTCCATGATTTCTTCATGAGGACTCTGGCCAATGTCGCCATGTCACCATTTGAGTTGAAGCCTTATGCACCTTGGATTATGAGATTCATCAGGACAAGGTCTTCACTCAACTATAAAGCTGACACACTGAACCATTGCAGCTACTTGCCCCCAATTGAAGTCCTCAAACAGACATTTTCTCAGCTGATGAAAAGGGCAAGGCTACTGCTGTAATTGATGAAGGCATTTGTCCATTGGATGGACAATTTCGCAAGGCTGCATCCTACTCCACCAATGATGACTCTGCCACCCATGACTCTGCCGCCAACGCACCCAAGCAAAATCCTCAAGGCACAACACCCAGGGTGATGACTGACCGTGAGCTACTCCTCAGTCTTCACCGGAAGGTTGGTCGCAATCACAAATGGGTCAAGCGTCAGTTTGGTTCAATTCTTCACAACATGACTGCTACCCACAATGCAGTGAAGGAAAACCACTACTACCTTCATGAAACCCTCAACCGCACCTGGGTTGTTCTGTCTCAAGTCTATAGTGAAGAAGATCTGAAGAAAATGGGTCTCAAGGAAGATCTTGACTGGGCTGCACCTCCTCCGAAAAAGTACAAGAAGGTCAAGGTTCCTTCCTTGGTGGCCAGCTCCTATTCTTCATCACGTGACACTGATGAACATGAAGATATGGACGACACTGCGGCAGGCCCTACTCCAACAAACGACCACAACAACGCTGACGCTCCTTCATCACCTTGATATTCTTCAGGGGCGTTAGTCCTCATTTTCGACCCTTTTGGTCATTTGATGACAAAGGGGGAGAAATTTGAGTTAGTCTTCAAGCGGGTCTATCTTATGGGCATTTTTTTCTAAAGTTACAACTCTCGTTCTTATGATGACTTTGTTGGATCGAGTTGTAAACTTAAACTCTATGGTGGCCTGATACTTTTGTTGTTTCTTCTGCATGCTTATTCCTCGTTAATATTATTGCACGCATGCTGAATTACATCAGTCACCATATTTCATCATGCATTTCAAATTCTTCATATTATATGTCAAATGCGTGTATGAATTACAAGATATAGGGGGAGATCTCCATAATTCAACTCTTCAAGTGTGCATTGCTTAAAAAGCAAATTCCTCACTATGCACATCTTCAGCGGGAGTTCTTCTATATCTTGCAATCAAATTCCTCAATATCTGTATTTACACTTCATATGTTTATCCCCGTTGAAAACTTAACCTATATTGTCATCAATCACCAAAAAGGGGGAGATTGTAAGTGCATCTAGTGCCCCTTAGTGATTTTGGTGTATTGAAGACTTCTAGGTTAAGGGACTAATGTGTTTATGAGTGTACACAGGTCCATAAGTCTATGAGGAGTTTGATATTTACAGAGAAAGTCGACCCCTAAAAATGAAGTTCTTCGACTGAAGACTTTGGATCTCTGAAGACTTTGAAAGTGAAGAAATTGGTGTGACCTTGAAGACTTGGTATTCATTTGAGGAACATGAAGCGTGAAGACTTTTGTTTTCGTAGTTTCATTTTCTCTTTCTTGAGTCATAGGAAACACCGTACTGTTAAAGGGGGTCGAGGAAATACTAAGGAAAAATTTCCATGTGATGCTCAACTCAAAATCCTACACCTACTAATCCCATCGAGTGAAGCCATTGGAAATCTCATACAGTTCAGTCATATTCTTCAGTGACAGAGACGAAGTTCTTATGGTCTCTGAGGAATTTGTTCTGACTGAGGAGTTAGGAATTCGCCAGTGCGGATTGCCTACACAGTGAGGAACATGATAGCCCTGAGGAATTTGACACTCAAATTTCTGACCGTTGTTGTGCTATGCGCCAGCTGTCCCAAAATATCTACCCACCTAACGGTCATATCATTGAAGGGCATTTATGTCTTATCATGCCGGGCTGCTCCCTAGGCTATAAATAGCCGCCCCCTACAAGCACTAGCTGGTTGGCTGGTCCGAGAGAAACTGACACTTGTCATTTGAGAGCATCCCATCCTCCGAGGACTTTGAGCGAAAATCATCAAGTGAGGAAAAACCCCAAACCCAAACACCTACAAACCCAAAGTGATTGAGCATCACTGAAGAGATTGATCTTGCGTGGATCCGACGCTTGTTACCTTTGAAGACTGTGCTTCTTCCAGACGGTTAGGCGTCATGGTCTAGAGCATCCAAGAGGAAATTATGGATCGCCGAGTGACCGAGTTTGTGAAGGTTTGGAAGTCACCTGAAGACTTACCACGAGTGATTGGGCGAGGTCTGTGTGACCTTAGCTCAAGGAGAATACGGTGAGGACTGTGTGTCTGGGACTGGGTGTCCTCAGGTTTAAATACCTAGCCACTCCAACCAGACGTACAACTCAGACAGCAGTTGGAACTGGTCTACCAAATCATTGTCTTCACCAAGCTTACTGGTTCTATTTCCTCAACTCTTCCATTTCCTCATTACAATGTTGTATGCTTGTTCATATCTGTGTTTGAAGACTTTGACTGAAGACTTTCTCAATTTCCTCAATTCAATTTCCTCAGTCTGTTTGTCTTCATCCTGTGTTATCCTGTGTTTACGCTTTCTGTACTCTGTGCTTGTTTTCATTTCATCATGATGACTATGCTTGTGTTCTGCTATGCATACTTTTGAGTACTTATTCCGCTGCAAGTAGTTCTTCGCTAAGGAATTTCCTCACCCACAAATTCCTCAGTGAAGAATTTATAAAAATCGCCTATTCACCCCCCTCTAGTCGATATGACGCACTTTCAATTATACTAACGGATCTTACCGAGCTTTCTATTGAAGTTTTGTGTGGATGAAGTGTTCGAAGATCGAGGAGGTCTCGATGTGAGAAGAAGGAGGAGAGGCAAGAGCTCAAGCTTGGGGGTGCCCAAGGCACCCCAAGTAAATATTCAAGGATACTCAAGCGTCTAAGCTTGGGGATGCCCCGGAAGGCATCCCATCTTTCTTCAACAAGTATCGGTATGTTTTCGGATTCGTTTCGTTCATGCGATATGTGCAAATCTTGGAGCGTCTTTTTAATTTAGTTTTCATTTTTCTTTTATACACCATGCTGTTATGAGATAGTCCTTGGTTGATTTATAGAATGCTCTTTGCACTTCACTTATATCTTTTGAGTATGGCTTTATAGAATGCTTCATGTGCTTCACTTATATCATTTGAAGTTTGGATTGCCTGTTTTTCTTCACATAGAAAACCGCCATTTGTAGAATGCTCTTTTGCTTCACTTATATTTGTTAGAGCATGGGAATATCTTTTGTAGAAAGAATTAAACTCTCTTGCTTCACTTATATCTATTTAGAGAGATGACAGGAATTGGTCATTCACATGGTTGGTCATAAAATCCTACATAAAACTCGTAGATCACTAAATATGATATGTTTGATTCCTTGCAATAGTTTTGCGATATAAAGATGGTGATATTAGAGTCATGCTAGTGGGTAGTTGTGGATTGTAGAAATACTTGTGTTGAAGTTTGTGATTCCCGTAGCATGCACGTATGGTGAACCGTTATGTAACGAAGTTGGAGCATGAGGTATTTATTGATTGTCTTCCTTATGAGTGGCGGTCGGGGATGAGCGATGGTCTTTTCCTACCAATCTATCCCCCTAGGGGCATGCGTAGTAGTACTTTGCTTCGAGGGCTAATAAACTTTTGCAATAAGTATATGAGTTCTTTATGACTAATGTGAGTCCATGGATTATACGCACTCTCACCCTTCCATCATTGCTAGCCTCTTCGGTACCATGCATTGCCCTTTCTCACCTCGAGAGTTGGTGCAAACTTCGCCGGTGCATCCAAACCCCGTGATATCATACGCTCTGTCACACATAAGCCTCATTATATCTTCCTCAAAACAGCCACCATACCTACCTATCATGGCATTTCCATAGCCATTCCGAGATATATTGCCATGCAACTTCCATCATCATCATATACATGACTTGAGCATTTATTGTCATATTGCTTTGCATGATCGTAAGATAGCTAGCATGATGTTTTCATGGCTTGTCCGTTTTTTGATGCCATTGCTTCGCTAGATCATCGCACATCCTGGTACACCGCCGGAGGCATTCATATAGAGTCATACCTTTGTTCTAGTATCGAGTTGTAATATTGAGTTGTAAGTAAATAGAAGTGTGATGATCATCATTATTAGAGCATTGCCCCAAAAAATAAAATAAAAGAGGCCAAAGAAGCCTAAATAAAAAAGGGGGCCAAAGAAGCCCGCAAAAAAAAGAAAAAAGGGGCAATGTTACTATCCTTTTACCACACTTGTGCTTCAAAGTAGCACCATGTTCTTCATATAGAGAGTCTATTGAGTTATCACTTTTATATACTAGTGGGAATTTTCATTATAGAACTTGGCTTGTATATTCCTATGATGGGCTTCCTCAAATGTCTGAGGTCTTCATGAGCAAGCAAGTTGGATGCACACCCACTTAGTTTCCAGTTTGAGCTTTCATACACTTATAGCTCTTAGTGCATCCGTTGCATGGCAATCTCTACTCCTCGCATTGACATCAATTGATGGGCATCTCCATAGCCCGTTGATCGGCCGCGTCGATGTGAGACTTTCTCCTTTTTTTGTCTTCTCCACACAACCTCCATCATCATATTCTATTCCACCCATAGTGCTATGTCCATGGCTTGCACTCATGTATTGCGTGAGGGTTGAAAAGGCTGAAGCACGTTAAAAAGTATGAACCAATTGCTCGGCTTGTCATCGGGGTTGTGCATGATTTGAATGCTTTGTGTGGTGAAGATGGAGCATAGCCAGACTATATGATTTTGTAGGGATAACTTTCTTTGGCCATGTTATTTTCAAAAGACATGATTGCTTTATTAGTATGCTTGAAGTATTATTGTCTTAATGTCAAATGATAGACTATTGCTTTGAATCACTCGTGTCTTAATATTCATGCCATGATTAGATTATGTGATCAAGATTATGCTAGGTAGCATTCCACATCAAAAATTATCTTTTTTATCATTTACCTACTCGAGGACGAGCAGGAATTGAGCTTGGGGATGCTGATACGTCTCCGTCGTATCTATAATTTTTTATTGTTCCATGCCAATATTCTACAACTTTCATATACTTTTGGCAACTTTTTATACTATTTTTGGGACTAACATATTGATCCAGTGCCCAGTGCTAGTTCCTGTTTGTTGCAGTTTTTTGTTTCGCAGAAACTCCATATCAAACAGAGTCCAAACGAGATAAAAACGGACGGAGAATATTTTTGGAATATTTGTCAAATATGGGAAGAAGAATCAACGCGAGAAGGTGCCCGAGTGGGCCACGAGGCAGGGGGCGCGCCTGCCCCCCCTAGGCGCGCCCCTGACCCTCATGGGCCCCCCGTAAGGCGGTTGCTACTCTTATTTGGCGACAAGAAAGTTAATTTTCGGAGAAAAATCTTGGCGAAGGTTTCAATCCAATCGGAGTTACGGATCTCCGGATATATAAGAAACGGTGAAAGGGCAGAATCCCAGAATGCAGAAACAGAAAGAGACAGATCCAATCTCGGAGGGGCTCTCGCCCCTCTCACGCCATGGAGACCATAGACCAGAGGGGAAACCCTTCTCCCATCTAGGGAGAAGGTCAAGGAAGAAGAAGAAGGAGGGGGCCCTCTCCCCCTCGCTTCCGGTGGCGCCGGAACGCCGCCGGGGCCATCATCATCACCGCGATCTACACCAACACCTCCCTTATCTTCACCAACATCTCCATCACCTTCCCCCATCTATCTACAGCGGTCCACTCTCCCGCAACCCGCTGTACCCTCTACTTGAACATGGTGCTTTATGCTTCATATTATTATCCAATGATGTGTTGCCATCCTATGATGTCTGAGTAGATTTTCGTTGTCCTATCGGTAATTGGTGAATTGCTATGATTGATTTAATTTGCTTGTGGTTATGTTGCTGTCCTTTGGTGTCCATCATATGAGCGCGCACGTGGATCACACCATAGGGTTAGTTGTATGTTGATAGGACTATGTATTGGAGGGCAAGAGTGACAAAAGCTTCAACCTAGCATAGAAATTGATGCATACGGGATTGAAGGGGGACCAATATATCTTAATGCTATGGTTGGGTTTTACCTTAATGAATGTTAGTAGTTGCGGATGCTTGCTAATAGTTCCAATCATAAGTGCATAGAATTCCAAGTCAGGGATAACATGCTAGCAGTGGCCTCTCCCACATAAAACTTGCTATCGGTCTTGTAAACTAGTCAATTGCTTAGGGACAATTTCACAACTCCTACCACCACTTTTCCACACTCGCTATACTAACTTTATTGCTTCTTTACCTAAACAACCCCTAGTTTTTATTTACGAGCTCTTTATATTCTTGCAAACCTATCCCGTTACACCTACAAAGTACTTCTAGTTTTATACTTGTTCTAGGTAAAGGGAACGTTAAGCGTGCGTAGAGCTGTATCGGTGGTTGATAGAACTTGAGGGAATATTCGTTCTACCTTTAGCTCCTCGTTGGGTTCGACACTCTTACTTATCGAAAGAGGCTACAATTGATCCCCTATACTTGTGGGTTATCAGTGCACAAATTGTAACATACGTGTCTGTTTAAGTGGGCGTCACATAACTAGTGTGTGTGTGTGATTCTGAGAGACAGAGTGCACGTGTGCGACTCTACTCTTCGGACATGTACTCAACCTTTTGCATCGGGATATAAGTATAATGGTATTTACTTTAGCTAGTGATTTACGTGGCCATGTTAACGTGGTTGTGAAAAAAATGTCACTTCCTGCTCGTGATTTGCGTTATATAATTACAAGCAAGATGCTCGTGCATTGCACGGAACATCAATATGCATTTTTTTACAAAACACATGTTGTGATTTACCCATGCAGGAGTAATCCCATGTGTAAAAACTAATGATATTTCGAGAATTTTATCGGAAAACTGGTATCTCGAGAATGTCATCGAAAAAATGAAAGATGAGAGATAAGGTGAGGAGGAGTGGAGCGTGGTGGTGACTGGTGGTCGGAATGGGCGGAGGCATGGGGATGAACGGCGCCGGCAGGCGGCAGCGGCCACCATGCTAGATTGTTCTAGAGACTTTCTTTTTTAATTGCTCAGCAATGAGGTTGTGGGAGATAAGGATGTGGAGAGAGGTGCGGCTATCTTTTGTAAAATTATCATAGTTTGCTTTCTATTCGTCAGATATAGATCAGACGGTCTATATTACAAGATGGCAGGCACACCATCATCGCCAACTCGGTTTTTTATATGGGTACAGATGATAAGTTTGCTAACTACTAAAGTAAAGTGGAATTTGTCCATGTTATACAAGTAAATTAAGGTGATTGTTTATCATACGGGTAAGGGTGGATGAAGGGTGGTAGGAACAAATGCTCCACCTAGAGCATGTGTGTGTGAGATGGAGTCTCAGTGTGTGTGTGTGTGGATGGGTGGGTGTGTGTGTGTGTGTGTGAGAGAGAGAGAGAGATGGAGTCTTAGTGTGTGTGTGTGTGTGGGTGTGTGTGTGTGTGTGATGGAGTCTTAGTGTGTATGTGGGGGGGTGGGTGGGTGCGTGCGTGCGTGTGTGTGTGTGTGTGTGTGTTTGTTTGTGTGTGTGTGTGTGTGTGTCGCGGGGTCCTCGGTGGCGGATATAATTTAAGTGTGCATGGCTTCATCATAGAGAGGTGATGTGTATGGCAGAGGCCACCAACGATGGGGTGCGAGAGAGAAAATGCCCGTAGAGAGGGAAGAGAAGGTGTGTGCGTGTGAGAGTAGTCGACATCGAGAGAACGTGTTTGTTCGAGAGACACCGAGGAAGACTACTATATATCGATGGTGCATGTAGGCGGGAATTAAATGAAGGGATGGTCTTATTGGTTTCGGGGATATAGGGGAAGTGTGAGAGGGGGGTAGCTAGAAGGAGATTGTTAAGTGTGAGTGTGTGTTTTACCCATCGAGGCGGAAGTTATGTGCACACAAGAAGAGAACGATTCGATGTGGCGTTAGGGTTTAGGGTAATTAACTACGTATGGAGACATAGAGACCTTCAACGTGCATGTGTGAGAGGTATACATGTATACGTGGGATGTGTGTGTGTGTGCGCGCGCGCATGATCGAGATAAAAGAAAGAAGACATAAGTCATAAGCTAAGATCAACGACATGGGAGAGACGGAGCGGTATGACAATATGCATGCATGCGAGAATGCAGGGAAGAAGGCCCGACAATTGAGCATGTGTTTTTGTCTTTAAGAGATAGTGGTGTGGGCTGGAGCATGCATCTATGGCGAGCAGAGGGAGTGAGGCACAATGATTGTGCAAAAGAGATCAACCTATAAATGAAAGAAGGTTGATGGAGAAACAGATAAATAGAAAGATAAATATGCTAGCTAGTGTGCGTTAGAGATAGGAGTCGAGTGGATCAGAAGGCTGAGTTATGGGTGTGGTGTGAGAGAGATGAAGAAAGGGTGCATGTGACTCACATACAAACAAATATCGGAGAGAAATGAGATCCCGAGAGACGGAGTTTTGTGTCTGCGAGAGAGAAAGATATTTCAAAACAAGAGTGATAGCTAGAGAAACATATGAGGGAACGCAAGATATCTCTAGGGAGAGAGAGTGTGTGTGAGCGACATACAAGAGAACAGTGGAGAAATATGAGACCCTGGGAGACAGAGTTTGTGTTTGTGTGTGAGAAAGAGATATTTAAGAGGAAGAGTCGTAGGTTCTCATACCTAAGGAGCGAAAGACATCTCTGTATGAGGGGTATGCGAGTGGCACACAAGGGAATAGTAGAGAGAAATGAGACCCCGGGAGACAAAGTTTTGTGTTTGTGTGAGAGAAAGAGATTCCACATGGAGAATCATAGTTAGAGACACATAGCAGGGAGCGAGATATACTTAGAGAGAGATAGAGTGATGAAGGTCGAGGGAGAGAGTACCGTCAGTGTGTTACGAAGATAAAAGATCATTGTCGACATACAGGTAGCACGAGAGATACCCGAGAGACGATGAACGTGTATAGGTCTAGAGAGATAGTCCTATATAAGCATAAGTGATAGTTATATGAGACGAATATCTGGATTAAATGGGATTCAAATATTTAAACTGGAGATCACGACATCGATAATATCATAACGCAAATTGGTGTATCAAACATGCATATTCATTTGAATTTGGGGACACATGTAATGTTATATAGTTTATCAATATTGGTGATCCATAGATTCTTTAATTAGAAACAATGCATGGTTCATATGCAATTAATGTCTAAACGGATTACACTATATGTTGCGTGTGTGAAACACATTATACATGTTTGAGAAGTAAAAAAAACCGCATGAAACACACATTAATTGGAGACCGTTAGCGAGGAATGCATACATTGGATTTCAACATAAAGTGGTTTCAAATATTTGAAAATCCAAATTGATGGATACAACCTTATGAATCTGAGATCATGCCATTTGTAAACCATATTTATGTATAAAGGGTGTTGTGCTTTTGAAAGTATATATAAAAAATGATGTATATAGAACTTTATTCCAATCGAAAATGGATCCCGCCCCAAAAAAATAGAATACAAACGGGATTCGAATTGAGTTGGCACGGTAAACATGCACTCTACAAAATTTCAACGAAGCGGGGAAAGTCGCAGTAACCGCTCGAAACCAAAATCTACGAGATGGAAATTACTACTGCCTATCCCTGCCACGCAAAGCCTATCTGCTCGATTTCTATAGGTTTCGATAGGGATAGGTTTGTAATTTCACTCAAACGTGACATAACCGCCTCGCACCTGGATTCATACACGGTGGGCGCCAAAACACAGTGTGTCCTCGGCCGAAATCGACTCCCTCCCCGATTCATACACGGTGGGCGCCAAAAACAAACTCTCGTCGGCAAATATTCAGTGTATGCGAGATTACCGTCCTATCCCCAACCGACTAATATTGTCGTGATGTAGGAAATTTGAAACGGGGGCTAAGTTTGTAAATTTCCTTGCATTTGAGACAAGCGCGCCCTGAAGACATGGTTCCCCCCTTGCTCTCCACCTCCATTTCCCCATTCGTACTCCGTGGGCGCCAAAACACCCTCTCCACCCCAGCCTCCTCCGTCCGCCACCCCATCCACCGCCGTCCTCCTCCACCATGCCGGAGCTGATACCCCGACGCCGCCGTCCATTACAACAGATCGACCTCTCTCATCCACGGCTTCGGACAGGGATCCTTGCATCCCATCCTCTCGCTTCATCGCCGCCGTCGTCCACCTTGTCAGCGCCGCTCCTATGACCGTCTCGTCCACCGCGCCCTGCCGCCACCGTCTACCCTCCTAGATCTGCTTCCATCCATCACTACCGCAGCACCGTCAAATTCTCAGCAGATGCATACACGGCGCCGCACCAGAGGCGGTACTCTTTCGTATCTGCTCAACTTATTTATCGCAGCAAGAAAATAGATCGCCACTGCTTTACTCTGATTTCTTGTCCATCACTTACTTTCTAGTTGAAAGCAAACATTGGTTGCGAAGTTACCTTTGTCCGGTTTGCACCTTCAGATCCGCCATGGCACGCTCAACATTATACTCCCAATGCTTATGGTTTTCGCCTTTTATATTCCACACAAATCACAGTAGACTAAATTTCAAAATTGGGTCAGTCGATTTTTCAGAGCTCGCCGGAGTTCGCCGGTGCGAACGAAGGGGCTCGGGTGGGGACTTTGGTTGTGGGGGGCGGTGGTGGGGCCTCGCCAAACGAAGAAAACTCGACGCGGGCGGGGGCGGGGTGGGAGGTGGGGTGGCGGAGGAACACAGGCGATGGGGGCCGGTGGTCCGGCCGGCGGCCCGTGCGGTGTTCTATATGGGAAGAATCAGAGACGAGGAAGAAGAAGGGTTAGGAGATGTAGGATCTTCATCCAACCTCCTGAAATGGTCGACTGACCCAAATGACAAAAGTCACGCGACTTGCATGCAGACATGCCTTTATATTCAGTACCATCATCGTACCTGCTTAGCACTGCTCCTGAATCCATCAAGCTAAACAACGTGTCACTCATAATTCCAAACTTGTTGCTCAAGTATGAATCTGATATGATGCTGATATTACTAAAATAGATAACATTTAATTGGTCAGCTAATGTTCCTACTTTACTTTCAAAAAAGCACGTGCACCACATATAGAGAGACAGTAGGGAGTTGCTTTCTTAATGCGCTCTGGTTCATCATGTGTGGGCACTGCGCAACCAACATTTTATTATCCAAAATCTGCTTGCTCTTCTTTAGCATGTTCCTCTTCCGTTCTTCTTTAATAAGTACTCTCTCCGTTCCTAAATACAAGTCTTTGTATAGATTCCACCATGGACTACATATGGAGCAACAGAGTGAATCTACACTCTAAAATGTATCTGGATACATCTGTATGTGATCCATAGTGGAAATCTCTACCAAGACTTATATTTTAAAACGGAGGGAGTATGATAGTAGTACAGTATGTTCCTTGTAGTGAAGATGAGCAGGGGCATTTGCAGTGTAGATGTCTATACGGTCGGTTGGTATGGACACTTTGAACTCTTCGGGCCTCTTTGATTCGTAGGATTTTGGAAACATGGGAATAGGATTTGTAGTGGCCTGCCCACTTGAATCCTATAAGAATAGCAAGGAAATGCGGGGAGATGTGTCGCCTTTGAGAGTTACACTGATATTAACAGTACCGCACCTTCAGTTGAAGAGAGCTGGTATCCGACGCCTTTCTAGTCGTACCGGCAATACTAGCACATATATTCCAGCAAGTTCCACTTTGCTGATTTTACTCTGATGCTTACGGTTTTCCTATTATATCTACACTATGATCTGTGTAGCTGCTTTGTGTCGCACTAGCAGCAGTCCACTCTTGAAGCTAAACACCGCAATGACTTACAAAATTGGCACCAAGGCATTGAGTGCCATTCTGGATGCAATGAAACTCATACGCTCCCCACCTGTTGATTATTATTCAGAATATGATCCTAATGACTATTCTAACCTCGAGGAGTCAAAGGCAGATGGCCTGTCCTGTTCACCCATCAAGGTGCATGTTCTAATTTGGCAAGGTTTTATTGATTGCGCGTATCTTGCATATGTTGTCTTGCATTTCTTATACTTTGTTGCACCGCCATCTGCTTAGTTTACTCATCATATATGTCGAGATGCCATGTCCATCCATTATCAATACATATTCCATCTGTCATCATACCATGTTTTTTCAATCAAATGTTGTTCTTGTGCATCAGACATCAAAAAGGAAGAGGGTGATTGCCGAACCTGAAGGAGCACCAGCAAAGTCCTTGAAAAACGTGGTTGTGCCGGAGAAATCAGACAACACCCCACTTATACTGGTTGTACAACCAGTGACACAAAACATAGGACCGACTCCAGCAGACTGTACCCATACTTCACTGGCCACACCACTAGCCGCACCACACAGGACCTGCACTCCAGCAAAAGGTATGCCAATTTCAGTTGCCATATCACCAGCCGTACCACAGAAAAATCCCACTCCAGCAAAAAGTACAGCAAGTCCACCGGCGGAAGACCTATCCCAACTACAGAGACGGCCAATTCCTGCAGATTGGAACCCCATTCCAGTTATTCCCAGTTTAAAAGACAATGCTTTCAATGTTGTTAGGGACTACGTGCATATATTCCCATCATGGGAAGATTATAGTGAAGACAAACACCATTTTCAAATCTTCCTGTCCCACTTACGTGTAAGTGCTATTATTCATGGTGATTATTTTCCTGTTTTCTGCGGATTGAACACATCAATGATTTACATAACATTGTTGTAAGTAGGCGAGGGTCAATCTGGATAGTCATGATGAGCAAAGCTTGCTTGCGCTTTTCAAGGAAGCATTGCAGCAGTATTGGTGTTACCTGAGGAAATCACACTTTGATGGCAAGTCTATAAACGAATTTCTAGTGAAGTCTCCTATGCTAAATTTAGAAGACATTGAATGGAAAAACCTTGTTATGCACTGGTCTTGTTTCGAGGATGAGGTACTGTCTATGATATCGCATGATAATTTGAACTTCTACTTTTTCGCATGTGCCTTACGGATCTTTTTTGTAGGAAATCTACTCGAAAAAGAATTCCGGTTTGAAAAGAACGATAGGATATCGCAAATATGCTGCCCGCTGCTTTGCTCTTGTTAGTACCTGTTGTCCTGTATCACTGTACTTGCATACATACCGGGTTCATTATGTGACAGCAGTATGCATGATAGCTTGCTTATCAATTGTTCAGTCCAAATTATTTGATCTGTATGAATGGTTACATTAGTGTAGAATATATCCAATGCCAATGAATTTTTTTAGCTCTAGATTGTTCTTGTAAGTACCTGCTGTCCTTTATCAGTGTACTTATATTGACAGGTAGTTGTTCATGTACCATCACTCTGCAGCTTATTTTCCTTTGCCCTCCATTTTCTACACATAAGATCTATATTTACTCTTACCATAAGGTTGGATAACACCAATGGTACTAAATAAGTTTAGCTCTGCATTGCTCTTGGTTGTACCTTTTGCATGTATCGATGTACTTACATTTATAGCTACTTGGTTATGTAGCATCACTCTTCATCTTATCTTAAATATTCTCCATTTTTTCTTATATTGTTACATCTATATTTACTCTTAACAAAATGTAGAATAAAGGCAATGCTTTTGAAGAAGATTCTGTGGTAAACTTCTTGAATTGCCCCCCCATTAGCATGGACAAGGTCTTTATAGAGCCCGGCTTCACCAATAATGTAAGTTTGTCCATCTCAAGCCTTCAAACTTTGTTGTATATATTTGGTTAGGCATGACTGCAACAGCTGCTTATTTTTGGTGTTTGCATCAAATTGCTTGTTTAAAGTTTATTATGTAGTTCATAAACAAAAGTTTGTCCTTTCTCAATTTAAGCTTGCAGTTGTACAACCAAGTTCCTTCTTCATACCATGTAAATTAAACTATACAGAGCAAGCGATCTCATTTTGCCAATCTGAAATGGGATAAATTGACAGCACACTAACCATTGATAATTTTGAGTTCTTGATCTGCAAAGACGCACGGGCAAAACTCAAATAAGAAGAATTGACCAGAAAGTTCAACTTAAGAACTCTGGTTTGCAAAAAGAATCAAATCAAACGGAGCAACGAAACTCAAACTGCGAAAGAAACAAGATCCATTTACTAATTTGAACTAAAGTCAAATTTTATAGTACCAAAATCTTGTTCAAGTTGGTTAAACAAAAAGAGGGTTTCGAGACGAAGATCTAGGCGCTTGAATCGCTTGATTCCGATAAACGAGCGAAAAGATAAACTAAAACAAAAATCGGATCAGAAATCGCGATCGAAAATAATCGCAGAAAATCAGAGAAAAAGAAAAACTGACGAACAGGCTGACGAACGAACGTTCGCTGTCTGCGGTTGAACGGTGGAAACCGTTCGTTAAAATGAACGTAAAACGGGTGTTCGCTAAATAGCTAAACCGAAAATAAACCGAACCGGATCTATAAAAAAACGGATCTAGGGTTTCAAAAAAAACAAAACGGTTTTCTAACGAAAACCGAGGCGGCTACCTCGGGTCCAGCGAGGTCCGGCGATGGCGGGCGGCGGCGGCGGCAGCGGCGAGCGGCGGCGGCAGCGGGCGGGATTAGGGTTAGGGCGCGGGTGGCGGGTGGGCTGGCTCGGGGCTCGGGGTCTCGGGCTTTAAAGGCTGGCCCGAGGAGTCCTGGCCGGTTACGACCCGGAGTCGGTTCACTTTTTTTAATAAAAAAAATCTAACGTGCAGAAAAAATAAGAAAATAAATACTAAACGGACTCCAAAAAATTCGAAATAAATTTTCTCCGTCCTCTAAAAATAGGCCGGACAAGGTGAACATTTATTTGGGCCTAAAATGCAATTTTGAAAAACACATATTTTTCCTAATTCAAATAAAATAGCAACAACTCATAAAATCCAATATTTGATTTTAATATTTTTCCTCCAATATTTCATTTATTTTGGAGAAGTCATATTATCTCCTCTCATATATTTGAATACGAAATATTTTTGGAGAGAAAAATAATTAAAACAAATAATCCTCGTTTCAATATTTGATAAAATTCAAATATGAAAACAGGGAAATCCCCAACTCTCTCCGAGGGTCCTTGAGTTGCTTAGGATTTCGAGGATCGCGAAACGAAATGCAGCAAAAATATGATATGCATGAATGATCTATGTATAACATTCCAAATTGGAAATTTGGGATGTTGCACATGGATGTACATGCATGACAGAAAACGTGACCTACTGTGACAAACACGTATCATCACGGAAGTGTATTTTTTTTGTAGTGACTTCAGGCTATATGTTTATTCACCACATGATATGTGTTTTGCTTCGAGCGTCTTGTATGATTTGAGTCTTTACTTTTTAGGTTGCCACAATCATCCTTGTTGTACACACCTTTTGAGAGGGACACACATGAATCGTGATTCATTAGAATACTCTTTGTGCTTCACTTACATCTTTTGAGCTAGGCAATTTTGCTCTAGTGCTTCACTTATATCTTTTTAGAGCACGGCGGTGGTTTTATTTTATAGAAATTGTTGAACTCTCATGCTTCACTTATATTATTTCGAGAGTCTTTAAACAACATGGTAATTTGCTTTGCTTATAAATTTAGTCCTAATATGATAGGCATCCAAGAGGGATATAATAAAAACTTTCATATAAAGTGCATTGAATACTATGAGAAGTTTGATTCCTTATGATTGTTTTGAGATATAAAGATGGTGATATTAGAGTCATGCTAGTGAGTAATTGTGGATTGTAGAAATACTTGTGTTAAAGTTTGTGATTCCCGTAGCATGCACGTATGGTGAACCGTTATGTGATGAAGTCGGAGCAAGATTTATTTTTTGATTGTCTTCCTTACGAGTGGCGGTCGGGGATGAGCGATGGTCTTTTCCTACCAATCTATCCCCCTAGGAGCATGCGCTAGTACTATGTTTCGATAACTAATAGATTTTTGCAATAAGTATGTGAGTTCTTTATGACTAATGTTGAGTCAATGGATTATACTCATTGTCACCCTTCCACCTTTGCTAGCCTCTCTAGTGCCGCGCAACTTTCGCCGGTACCATAAACCCACCATAAACCTTCCTCCAAACAGCCACCGTACCTACCTATTATGGCATTTCCATATCCATTCCGAGATATATTGTCATGCAACTTTCCACCGTTCCGTTTATTATGACATGTTCCATCATTGTCATATTGCTTTGCATGATCATGTAGTTGACATCGTATTTGTGGCAAAGCCACCGTTCATAATTCTTTCATACATGTCACTCTTGATTCATTGCACATCCCGGTACACCGCCGAAGGCATTCATATAGAGTCATATTTTGTTCTAAGTATCAAGTTGTAATTCTTGAGTTGTAAGTAAATAAAAGTGTGATGATCTTCATTATTAGAGCATTGTCCCATGTGAGGAAAGGATGATGGAGGCTATGATTCCACCAGAAGTCGGGATGAGACTCCGGACAAAAAAAGAGGCCAAAAAAATGAGAAAAGGCCCAAATAAAAAAATGAGAGAAAAGAGAGAAGGGACAATGTTGCTATCCTTTTACCACACTTGTGCTTCAAAGTAGCACCATGATCTTCATGATAGAGAGTCTCTTATGTTGTCACTTTCATATACTAGTGGGAATTTTTCATTATAGAACTTGGCTTGTATATTCCAATGATGGGTGAGGGAGTCCTGGACTAAGGGGTCCTCGGGTGTCCGGGCTATTTGACATTGGCCGGACTGATGGGCCGTGAAGATTCATGATAGAAGGCCTTCCCCCGTGTCCGGATGGGACTCTCCTTTGCATGGATGGAAAGCTTGGCATCCGGATGTGTAGTTTCCTTTCTCTGTAAACTGACTGTACAACCTTAGGCCCCTCCGGTGTCTATATAAACAGAAGGGTTTAGTCTGTAAAGATCATCATAATCATACAGGCTAGACATCTAGGGTTTGGCCATTATGATCTCGAGGTAGATCAACTCTTGTAACCCCTATACTCATCAGAGTCAATCAAGCAGGAAGTAGGGTATTACCTCCATCAAGAGGGACCGAACCTGGGTAAACATCGTGTCCCCTTTGTCTCATGTTACCTTCGATCCTTAGACGCACAGTTCGGGACCCCCTACCCGAGATCGGCCGGTTTTGACACCGACATTGGTGCTTTCATTGAGAGTTCCGTTGTGCCGTCGACAGAAGGTTCGATGGCTCGTTCTATCATCAACAATGATGTTGTTTCCGGGGAAACTTTCCTCAACGGCAAGATTTTTTTGGGCGGCATCGTTCTGCGTGCCAACTTGATTGGTCACCTTGAACAGATAGACAGCTACGCCACTAGTCATCAGATCAGTTTCAGAAACCTAAATTATGTCGCCGATATCCGAGGAGACTTGATCTTCGAAGGGTTCGCGGCCCCGACCACCGCGCTGGCCTTAGAGCCAGAGCGAACTGTCGGTGTTAAAACCGGTCGATCTCGGGTAGGGGGTCCCGAACTGTGCGTCTGAGGATCAAAGGTAACAGGAGGCGGGGGACACAATGTTTACCCAGGTTCGGGCCCTCTTAACAGAGGTAATACCCTACTTCCTGCTTGATTAAATTGGAGGAATATGAGGATTACAAGAGTTGATCTACCTCGAGATCGTAATGGCTAAACCCTAGATGTCTAGCATGTATGATTATGATTACCTCTACGGACTAAACCCTCCGGTTTATATAGACATCGGAGGGGCCTAGGGTTGTACAGAGTCAGTTTACAAAGAAAGAAATCTTCACATCCGAACGCCAAGCTTGCAACCACGCAAAGGAGAGTCTCATCCGGACATGGGGGAAGGCCTTCTATCTTGTATCTTCTTGTCCCATTAGTCCAGCCCATATCACATAGCTCGAACGCCCGGGGCCCCCTAATTCAGGACTCCCTCAGTAGCCCCTGAACCAGGCTTCAATGACGATTTGTCCGGCGCGCAGATTGTCTTCGGCACAGGTTCCTCCTCCAAATACTCCAAAGCAATTTGAACAAAAGAACCCTATCTAGATTTTCAACGATGACGCAGTATCCGGCTTTATATCTTCGGCTCCATTAGGTGGGCCCTCTATGATACTCCGGACAGCTTTAGCTTCACATTAAATATCATATCCTTCGGCTTCTGCGCTACCGTCACCTCGGCTCCCACGTGTCAGATGAATATGAAGGGTCCAAGTGTTTTTATAGATAACACCCTGACGGCATGGGGAAGGCGTCTACTTAGAGATTGGATCTCAGATGCCATTCCAAACTAGGCAAGAATCCTTAGAGCTGGCCAGAGAACCGCGCAAACATGGCTTGCGCTCCCAGTTCTTCCTCACGCCCCCACGGCCCTCAAAAAGGCGATTGGGAGAGCTGCTCGGTCTCCCACGCCCAGCTGACCAAGCTTCAGATGCAGGGATATCTTCCTCCCGCGGATCTGCTTCCAGTTCGGGCGGGATTAACTTCCATAAATGGCGAAGCCCTGGCGGAAAATTTCCCCAATCCCACTGAAGGGGAGCGGGTTTGCTTTGTTTCCTTCCTACTAAGAGGCATTGGATTCCCAATCCACCCTTTCCTCCGAGATCTCCTGGAGTACTACGGCCTCCAGCTGCACAATCTACGTCAGGCTCCATTCTGCACATCGCGGGTTTCGTTGCTCTTTGTGAGCTGTTCCTAGGCTGCGAGGCCCATTTTGAATTATGGAGGAAACTTTTTTGCCTCGTCCCCCGCTCCCAAAAGGGATCTATATTCGAGGTGGGCGGTGCCGAAGTATGGCTATAGCCGGGACAGGATACCTGTCCAGCACTCCGAAGACGACATCCGAAGAATGGCCCTCAGAGTGGTTTTATATTGAAGACGTTGTCCTTCCGGACCCAATCCGACGGGGCCTTCCCGAATTTTCCAACGCTCCATTAAAGAAGCGCCACAGCTGGTGCCCCCGGAGCCTCGAAGAGGAAGATAGTGCGGAGATTAAGAAGTTAATGAGCAAGATAAAGATACTCGTCCAATCTGGACTATCTATAATTGAGGTAATGGCAATTTCAATAACGCGAGGCGTTCAGACAGTTCAATCCAGAGGGCTCCCCATCTGGCACTACAACAGGGAAGATGACACGTCACGCTGCGGGCGCAAGGGTCCGGACAACTTTGCCGCCTTGGCCGCTGCTACCTCTTGAGCATGCCTTGGTTTTCCCTTGAGGAGGAAAGGGTGATGCAGCAAAGTAGCGTAAGTATTTCCCTCAGTTTTTGAGAACCAAGGTATCAATCCCAGTAGGAGGCCACACGCAAGTCCCTCGTACCTGCACAAACAAATAAGAATCTTGCAACCAACGCGCTAAAGGGGTTGTCAATCCCTTCACGGCCACTTGCAACAGTGAGATCTGATAGAGATGATAAGATAATATTTTTGGTATTTTTATGATAAAGATAGAAAGTAAAGATTGCAAAATAAACGGCGACAGAAATAACTAATTGACAGGAGATTAATATGATAGAAAATAGACCCGGGGGCCATAGGTTTCACTAGTGGCTTCTCTCAAGATAGCATAAGTATTACGGTGGGTGAACAAATTACTGTCGAGCAATTGATAGAATACTGCATAGTTATGAGAATATCTAGGCATGATCATGTATATAGGCATCACATCTGCGACAAGTAGACCGACTCCTGCCTTCATCTAGTACTATTACTCCACACATCGACCGATATCCAGCATGCATCTAGAGTATTAAGTTCATAAGAACAGAGTAACGCATTAGGCAAGATGACATGATGTAGAGGGATAAACTCAAGCAATATGATATATACCCCATCTTTTTATCCTCGATGGCAACAATACAATACGTGTCGTTTCCCTTTCTGTCACTAGGATCGAGCACCGCATGATTGAACCCAAAGCTAAGCACTTCTCCCATTGCAAGAAAGGTCAATCTAGTAGGCCAAACCAAACTCATAATTAGAAGAGACTTGCAAAGATAACCAATCATACATAAAAGAATTCAGAGGAGATTCAAATATTTTTCATAGATAATCTTGATCATAAACCCGCAATTCATCAGATCTCGACAAACACACCGCAAAAAGAGTTACATCGAATGGATCTCCAAGAAGATCAAGGAGAACTTTGCATTGAGATCCAAATAGAGAGAAGAAGTCATCTAGCTAATAACTATGGACCCGAAGGTCTAAGGTAAACTACTCACACATGATCGGAGAGGCTATGGTGTTGATGTAGAAGCCCTCCGTGATCGATTCCCCCTCCGGCGGAGCGCCGGAAAAGGCCCCAAGATGGGATCTCACGGGTACTGAAGGTTGCGGCGGTGGAAATAGGGTTTTGTGGTGCTCCTGGATGTTTTCGGGGTACGTGGATATATATAGGAGGAAGAAGTAGGTCGGTGGAGCTACGAGGGGCCCACGAGGGTGGGGGCGCGCCCAGGGGGGCAGGCGCGCTTCCTTGCCTCGTGGCCTCCTCGTTCGTTTCTTGACGTCCACTCCAAGTCTTCTGGATCACGTTTGTTCCAAAAATCACGCTCCCGAAGGTTTCTTTCCGTTTGGACTCGGTTTGATATTCCTTTTCTGCGAAACACTAAAATAGGCAAAAAACAGCAATTTGCACTGGGCCTTGGGTTAATAGGTTAGTCCCAAAAAATAATATAAAAGTGTATAATAAAGCCCATTAAACATCCAAAACAGATAATATAATAGCATGGAACAATAAAAAATTATAGATACGTTGGAGACGTATCAAGCATCCCCAAGCTTAATTCCTGCTCGTCCTCGAGTAAGTAAATGATAAAAACTGAAATTTTGATGTGGAATGCTACCTAGCATATTCTTCAATGTAATTTTCTTTATTGTGGCATGAATGTTCAGATCCGAAAGATTCAAGACAAAAGTTTAATATTGACATAAAAATAATAATACTTCAAGCATACTAACTAAGCAATTATGTCTTCTCAAAATAACATGGCCAAAGAAAGTTCATCCCTACAAAATCATATAGTTTAGTCATGCTCCATTTTCGTCACACAAGAACGCTCTCATCATGCACAACCCCGATGACAGGCCAAGCAATTGTTTCATACTTTAGTAATCTCAAACTCTTTTCAACTTTCACGCAATACATGAGCGTGAGCCATGGATATAGCACAATGGGTGGAATAGAATAATATGATGGGGGTTATGTGGAGAAGACAAAAAAGGAGAATGTCTCACATTGACGCGGCTAATCAATGGGCTAGGGAGATTCCCATCAATTGATGTCAATGCAAGGAGTAGGGATTGCCATGCAACGGATGCACTAGAGCTATAAATGTATGAAAGCTCAACAAAAGAAAGTAAGTGGGTGTGCATCCAACTTGCTTGCTCACGAAGACCTAGGGCATTTGAGGAAGCCCATTGCTGGAATATACAAGCCAAGTTATATAATGAAAAATTCCCACTAGTATATGAAAGTGACAAAACAAGAGACTCTCTATCATAAAGGATCATGGTGCTACTTTGAAGCACAAGTGTGGAAAAAGGATAGTAGCATTGTCCCCTTTTTATTTATTTTCTCTTTCTTCTTTTTTTGGGCCTTCCTTCTTTTTATTTGGCCTTTCTTCTTTTTTTATTTGGGGCAATGCTCTATTAATGATGATCATCACACTTCTATTTATTTATAACTCAATGATTACAACTCGATACTAGAACAAAATATGACTCTATATGAATGCCGCCGGCGGTGTACCGGGATGGGCAATGAATTAAGAGTGACATGTATGAAATAATATGCATGCTGGCTTTGCCACAAATTCGATGTCAACTACATGATCATGCAAGGCAATATGACAATGATGAAGCATGCCATAATAAACGGAACGGTGGGAAGTTGCATGGCAATATATCTCGGAATGGCTATGGAAATGCCATGATAGGTAGGTATGGTGGCTGTTTTGAGGAAGATATAAAGAGGTTTATGTGTGATAGAGCGTATCATATCACGGGGTTTGGATGCACCGGTGAAGTTTGCACCAACTCTCAAGGTGAGAAAGGGCAATGCACGGTACCGAAGAGGCTAGCAATGATGGAAAGGTGAGAGTGCGTATAATCCATGGACTCAACATTAGTCATAAAGAACTCATATACTTATTGCAAAAATCTACAAGTAATCAAAAACCAAGCACTATGCGCATGCTCCCAGGGGGATAGATTGGTAGGAAAAGACCATCGCTCCTCCCCGACCTCCACTCATAAGGATGACAATCAAAGAACACCTCATGTTTCAAATTTGTTACACAACGTTTACCATACGTGCATGCTACGGGACTTGCAAACTTCAACACAAGTATTTCTCAAATTCAAAAATACTCAACTAGCACAACTTTAATATCACTATCTCCATATCTCAAAACAATCATCAAGTATCAAACTTCTCTTAGCATTCAATGCACTTTTTATGAAATTTTTTATTATATCCATCTTGGATGCCTATCATATTAGGACTAATTTTATAGCCAAAGCAAATTACCATGTTGTTCTAAAGGACTCTCAAAATAATATAAGTGAAGCATGATAGATCAATAATTTCTATAAAATAAATCCACCACCGTGCTCTAAAAGATATAAGTGAAGCACTAGAGCAAAGTTATTGGGCTCAAAAGATATAAGTGAAGCACATAAAGTATTCTAAAAAATTCCGAGTCATGTGGGTCTCTCCCAAAAGGTGTGTACATCAATGATGATTGTGGTGACCTAAAAAGCAAAGACTCAAATCATACAAGACGCTCCAAGCAAAACACATATCATGTGGTGAATAAAAATATAGCATCAAGTAAAGTTACCGATGGACGAAGATGAAAGAGGGGATGCCTTCCGGGGCATCCCCAAGCTTAGGCTTTTGGTTGTCCTTGGATTTTACCTGGGGGTGCCTTGGGCATTCCCAAGCTTAGGCTCTTGCCACTCCTTGTTCTATAATCCATCAAATCTTTACCCAAAAACTTGAAAACTTTACAACACAAAACTCAACAGAAAATCTCATGAGCTCCGTTAGTGAAAGAAAACAAACAACCACTTTAAGGTACTGTAATGAACTCATTATTTATTTATATTGGTGTTAAACCTACTGTATTCCAATTTCTCTATGGTTCATAACCTCCGATACTAGCCATAGATTCATCAAAATAAGCAAACAACACACGAAAAACAGAATCTGTCAAAAACAGAACAGTCTGTAGTAATCTGCATCTAACGCAAACTTCTGGAACTCAGAAAAATCTACCAAAATAGAAAGACCTGGATAATTTGTTTATTGATCTACTCCAATTTTAATCAGTATTTTACACGTTCTGGTGATTTATAACAATTGTTTTCGTGAGCAGAAAGTTTCTGACTTTTCCAACAAGATCAAATAACTATCATCCAAGAAGATCCTATAGGTTTTACTTGGCACAAACACTAATTAAAACATAAAAACACATCTAACCAGAAGCTAGATCAATTATTTATTACTAACCAAAAAGCAAGAAACAAAAATAAAATTGGGTTGCCTCCCAACAAGCGCTATCGTTTAACGCCCCTAGCTAGGCATAAAGGCAAGGATAGATCTAGGTATTATCATCTTTGGTTGGCAATTCTTCAATAGAACACTTATAGCCTTTAGGGGTTTCCTTCTTCTTATTAATAATCAAACTCCTAGGAAAGAAATCAAGAAATTCATTTGTAGCAAACGGTTCCTTAATGATAGCGAAAAAATTGGGATAGACACTTATTGATTTGAGATCCGCAGTTTCCTTACTAGAAGATTCACCCTTATTTTTAGGAACATACATAAATTTGGCAATCTTGGTAGTAGGAGGATTTGGAGTATTTCTTACGGCAGAAAAAGCGGACCCTAAGTTGGTAATAATACCCTCAAGTTTATCAATTCTAGAGTAATCTTGATCTATTCTTTCATTAACTATGGGTTCTTTTTCTTTAAAACTTTTCAAAGCAACTCCTACTTTAGATCCATATTGGGTAATTTGGTTGTGGATCTTTCTATCCAAATTCTCAATCAATTCACATTGGCAACTTCATTTTCAATAATCTCAAGCCTTTGCATCACATGTTCCAAAGTTATCATAGTTCCATTAACCAAAAGAGGCGGTGGGCCAAACAAATCTATCATAGTATTATAAGAATCAAAAGTGTGGCTACCCAAGAAATTCCCTCCGGTAATGGTATCAAGAATATATCTATTCCAAGGAGTGATGCCAACATAAAAATTGCGAAGAAGGATGGAAGTAGATTGCTTCTTAGTAGATCTATTTTGAGCATTGCAAATTCTGTACCAAGCATCTTTTAGATTCTCTCCCTCCCTTTGTTTAAAATTTAAAACCTCATTCTTGGGAGACAAAGGAGTAGATAAAGGACTGGCCATGATGGCACACGGGACACAAGAAGCAAGCGAAGAAGAGGTGAATGGAAAGAGAGGGCGAATAAAATGGCAAGGGTGAAGTGGGGGAGAGAAAAACGAGTGGCAAATGGCAAATAATGTAATGCGAAGGATAAGAGTTTGTGGTGGGTACTTGGTATGTCTTGACTTGTGCGTAGACTCCCCGGCAACGGCGCCAGAAATGGCTCGTTGTCGGGAGATCAAATCTTGACTTGACTTGGTGTACACCTCCCCGGCAACGGCGCCAGAAATCCTTCTTGCTACCTCTTGAGCATGTGTTGGTTTTCCTTGAAGAGGAAAGGGTGATGCAGCAAACTAGCGTAAGTATTTCCCTCAGTTTTTGAGAACCAAGGTATCAATCCAGTAAGAGGCCACACGCAAGTCCCTCGTACCTACACAAACAAATAAGAACCTTGCAACCAACGCGATAAAGGGGTTGTCAATCCCTTCACGGCCACTTGCAAAAGTGATATCTGATAGAGATGATAAGATAATATTTTTGGTATTTTTATGATAAAGATTGAAAGTAAAGATTGCAAAATAAACGGCGACAGAAATAACTAATTGACAGGAGATTAATATGATGGAAAATAGACCCGGGGGCCATAGGTTTCACTAGTGGCTTCTCTCAAGATAGCATAAGTATTATGGTGGGTGAACAAATTACTATCGAGCAATTGATAGAATAGTGCATAGTTATGAGAATACCTAGGCATGATCATGTATATAGGCATCACGTCCGCGACAAGTAGACCAATTCCTGCCTGCATCTACTACTATTACTCCACGCATCGACCGCTATCCAGCATGCATCTAGAGTATTAAGTTCATAAGAACAGAGTAACGCATTAGGCAAGATGACATGATGTAGAGGGATAAACTCAAGCAATATGATATAAACCCCATGTTTTTATCCTCGATGGCAACAATACAATACGTGTCGTTTCTCTTTCTGTCACTGGGATCGAGCACCGCATGATTGAACCCAAAGCTAAGCACTTCTCCCATTGCAAGAAAGATCAATCTAGTAGGCCAAACCAAACTGATAATTCGAAGAGACTTGCAAAGATAACCAATCATACATAAAAGAATTCAAGGAGATTCAGATATTGTTCATAGATAATCTTGATCATAAACCCACAATTCAATGGATCTCGACAAACACACCGCAAAAAGAGTTACATCGAATAGATCTCCAAGAAGATCGAGGAGAACTTTGTATTGAGATCCAAAGAGAGAGAAGAAGCCATCTAGCTAATAACTATGGACCCGAAGGTCTGAGGTAAACTACTCACACATCATCGGAGAGGCTATGGTGTTGATGTAGAAGCCCTCCGTGATCGATTCCCCCTCCAGCGGAGCGCCGGAAAAGGCCCCAAGATGGGATCTCATGGGTACAGAAGGTTGCGGCGGTGGAAATAGGGTTTCGTGGTGCTCCTGGATGTTTTCGGGGTACGTGGATATATATAGGAGGAAGAAGTAGGTCGGTGGAGCTACGAGGGGCCCACGAGGGTGGGGCGCGCCTCCCTGCCTCGTGGCCTCCTCCTTCGTTTCTTGATGTCCACTCCAAGTCCTCTAGATCAAGTTTGTTCCAAAAATCATGCTCCCGAAGGTTTCATTCCGTTTGGACTCCGTTTGATATTCCTTTTCTGCGAAACACTGAAATAGGCAAAAAACAGCAATTTGCACTGGGCCTTGGGTTAATAGGTTAGTCCGAAAAAATAATATAAAAGTGTATAATAAAGCCCATTAAACATCCAAAACAGATAATATAATAGCATGGAACAATAAAAAATTATAGATATGTTGGAGACGTATCAGCCGCCATGTTGGCTGATCTTTATAGGGGGAGAAAGAAGATTTTACTCGCCTTAAGTGCCGAGAGGGCTTTTCCATGTGCAACCCTCCTAGCTGGGTGAGCTTTCGCTCTGTAACCCTGCTCAATCCTATTCATGTGTCGCACCTAGTTTGAATTTTAATCCGACTATTTTTAACAGGAATGGAGAAAGGTTGTCACGGGGATCTATACCCTGCTCGCAGCCAGAGGACCATATTCAAGACCTGGATCCCGGATCTGAAGAGGATCCGGACATATTCATAGAGTTCAAGGAGGGGGTCTTTTATCAGGCGAGCTACAACGGCACAGAAGTGGCCATCACAGCCGATTATCCCGGCCTTCTCCCCTCCTCCCACGTATGTGCCCAGGAGACATCTGTTCAACAAGAGCCTTCCCGTTGCGCCTCACCCACCGCACTATCTCATGCTCCGAAGGGGCGACACTCGTCCCGCCAAACCACATCGAAGGCGCCCTCCAAAAAGGCGACGCTCACGCAGGGCGAGTCTTTGAAAAGAAAGACGGGCAGTGATACCATCGAGCCCCCTCGTCCATCGAAGAGGTATAAATTGCAACCTGCAAAAATATTATGGATTGTAATGTGTTTCGTTGTGTTATATTTCAGGAAGAGCGTACACCGAACCATATTCGGGGACCTCGCCGGCCATGCATCGGCCAATCCGGCCCCGGACCCTGCCACTAGTACTAGGGTTGGTACGGGTGTAATGCCGAATTGTCATCTCCACGAGGATTCGGGTAATGTATCCATCACCAATTCTGAAGTGGAGAGCGCTATGGTCCATCGGCGGCGAAAAGAGGCCATGCGCGACCCAAGCTTTACTGAAGAGGTGTTCAATGCCTTCAGCTCTGCGGATGCATACATCCGGGCTGCTCGAGATGGACTTGCCGGAGATACACATCAGCTTGCAAAGGATATGCGGGTAAGGCTTCGTGTAGATTCAATAATCCTATGCACCAGTAGCCCCCGAGACTAAAAGCAGTTGACGCAACTGATTTGAGGATCGTTGTATAATTAGGTGCTTACGGAGAAGAATGACATGCTGTCTCAGGAGCTTGAAAAGTGTCGGACCCAGCTAAATGCTGTTACTGACGAACTAGAGAAATCCAAGAAGGCACCAGCTGGTAATGTCGACTACTGTCCGGAAAATACGATTTTGTGCTCAGCGTGTTTTAACAGAAGCATTGTTGTGTTTACAGCAACAGGATCGTCGGATCAGCTTGAAGAGGAACTAAGGGCCGCACAGGCAGATAAACAGCATACCGAAAGGCAAGAAGCCGCCGGTCAACATATACTCACATGGACCAGGGATGAGAAGAACAAGCTTCAGGATGCCAATACCAAGCAAGCCGAAGAGCTGAAGGACATCCGAGCCCAACTGGTGGATGCCTTGAAAGAGAACAGAAAGCTGAAAGGCGGCATATTCGGTATGCTTTTTAACCTTACTTTTATACAGTCCCCTAATGGGAAGTTTTAACAAGTTTGTTTCTGTAGGTATGCTGACTGGGCGGCCCGAAGGAGAGGTGTCCAGATTTCAGGGCGATCTGCTACAAGAGCTGTCCAAAGTGCATGAGCGAGCCCGGAAGGCGATGAGGAGCATGGTGAAGGCTTTATGGCCAACCGATTCTCCTCCAGCAAGCATGGAGGAACTCATGAATTTATTCAAGGGAGCCCGTGGCCGCTTTGGGCTATGGAAGATATCAGCATGCCGAGAAGGCGCAAGAGAGGCTTGGGCTATGGTGAAAACGCGGTACACCGGTCTTGATCCGAATCTATGGCCCGGGTCGGGCCTCGAGGACCAGACGGACAAGAAATTCCTATTAGTTTGGTGTATGACCAAGTAAAGATAGCCGCCAAGTTTTCACAACAGGGTTGTAAACTAGACAACCTGTTGGATGGTCTAGAGGAGGAAGAAGTTGTCGAATCCAAGTAGTAATGTACTTTAACCAGCAAACGTATATCCAGCCGAATTATAAGACGATTGTCATGGCAGACCATCCGCTTTGTCCTCCAAAACCCAAGGTTTGGGGTGTTTCCGAATACTATACCATCGGTAAACACCGAAGTATGTTCGGAAACCAGACGGTCCGGTCACAGTTGCTTGAACAGACAAGTTGTATTCGGGGAGTTATGTTATATTACATTTGATCGTAAGAAACATCTTCCAGAGAGAATAGTTCCATTAAGGGTTCCTCTCCCTGGGCTAGCATGCGTTGTTTTGCATGCCTAAGTTTTGATGCTAAAAATCACAGTAGCCGTTATATTTTGGGGGCTTGTGTTGCAACGAAGGCAGTTCATCTTTTATCCACCGACCTATTATTCCCTTAAGAACGCTAGCTTTCGGCTTCACCCGTCCGAGGTACACGTCTAGATAACCCGGCTGTAACAATCACAGAGGTGCTCCCTTTATGCCCTAGCCGAACAAGCGGGAACCTAGGGCATAAGCACAGGAGCCAGGCAACCCAGCTTGGCAAAAACTTAAGTCATAAAGGTGCATATAATGGCGAAGGAAAGACATATACGAGAAGACGACATATATATATATATATATATATACGGTGAGCTTGATGCTCGAAAAAGAATAATAATAATAATAATAATAATAATAATAATAATAATAATAATAATAATAATAATAATAATAAGCTTGTATGAAAAGAAGCCCCCAGTTATAGTGGGGTCACTACTGCAGGATGCTGCACGCGACACTACGATCAGAGACCCTTCGAGAAACTATGTGCGATGCCATAATCGCAAACGGTGCTGTATGAAAACCGTCAAAAAAGGTGAAAAGGTTTGTGATGGAGGATGCATCAAACACGGTTTAGATTTTAGTTGCATGTGCGATCAGGGCATACGGTTCAGTCCACTGAACTGTTTGCGATGAGGCGGAACAAAAGAAACGGGCAGCCTGATGAAGGCGTGTGCGATATAGAGCATACGGTTCACTCGGATGAACTATTTGTGATTAGGCAACACAAAAGAAACGGGCAGCCAGATGAAGGTGTGTGCGATATACAGCATACGGTTCACTCGGATGAACTTTTTGTGATTAGGCAACACAAAAGAAACGGTCAGCCAGATCAAGGTGTGTGTGATTGAGGGCATATGCTTCAGAAGGATTAACTGCTTGCGATTAGGCAACAGAACGGAAACGGGTAAGCCAGATCAAAGTGTCTGCGATTGATAGCATACACTTCACATGGATGAACTGTTTGTGATTAGCCACAACAAATTGAAACAGTTAGATAGATCAACGTGTGTGCGCTAGACGGGCACACCCATTCAAATTAAAAGACGTGTGCTGACATTGCCTATTACGCTGCACCCTACGATGCAAACGCCACGTGCGCGGCCGAGAAGGCGTACGTGCCCAAGTTACGCCTTCCGGGAATAGTGCCGCACTTATAGCCGTCAGTAAATTTGAGCATGTGTCCCGTCAGATTCCAAATTGCAAACCTGTTCACACCGATCAAAACCTAAACGGTTTCCAACTTAGGAGCGTATTACTACGTGGTTATAAATACTACTAATCCAAGATGACTGCACATTCCTCCTCAACTCCTCATCCACAAAAAGTCAAAAACAAACAAGTCATTCATCATCGTTCCCTTGCATCCGCCATGGCCAGCGTGAGTTCTCGGTCGAGAGATTGCGACCAGGGAGAGGCAAGTGCTACCTCTTGAGCACTGCGTTGGTTTTCCCTTGAAGAGGAAAGGGTGATGCAGTAAAGCAGCATAAGTATTTCCCTCAGTTTTTCAGAACCAAGGTATCAATCCAGTAGGAGGCCACGCACGAGTCCCTCGCACCTACACAAAAAAATAAAATCCTCGCAACCAATGCAATAAAGGGGTTGTCAATCCCTTCACGGTCACTTACGAAAGTGAGATCTGATAGATATGACAAGATAATATTTTTGGTATTTTTATGATAAAGATGCAAAGTAAAATAAAAGCAAAATAAACGGCGCCAGAAATAGCTTGTTGGCGGAAGATTAAATATAATGGAAAATAGACCTGGGGGCCACAGGTTTCACTAGTGGCTTCTCTCGAGAGCATAAGTATTACGGTGGGTAAACAAATTACTGTTGAGCAATTGACAGAATTGAGCATAGATATGAGAATATCTAGGTATGATCATGTATATAGGCATCACGTCCAAGACAAGTAGACCGACTCCTGCCTGCATCTACTACTATTACTCCACACATCGACCGCTATCCAGCATGCATCTAGAGTATTAAGTTCAAAAGAACAGAGTAACACTTTAAGTAAGATGCCATGATGTAGAGGGCTAAACTCATGCAATATGATATAAACCCCATCTTGTTACTGTTGGAAATATGCCCTAGAGGCAATAATAAATGGTTATTATTATATTTCTGTGTTCATGATAATAGTCTATTATTCGTGCTATAATTGTATTGTCCGGAAATCATAATACATGTGTGAATACATAGACCACAACCTGTCCCTAGTAAGCCTCTAGTTGACTAGCTCGTTGATCAACAGATAGTCATGGTTTCCTGACTATGGACATTGGATGTCATTGATAACGGGATCACATCATTAGGAGAATGATGTGATGGACAAGACCCAACTTAAGCATAGCATAAAAGATCGTGTAGTTTCCTTTGCTAGAGCTTTTCCAATGTCAAGTATCTTTTCCTTAGACCATGAGATCGTGCAACTCCCGGATACCGTATGAGTGCTTTGGGTGTGCCAAACGTCACAACGTAACTGGGTGACTATAAAGGTGCATTACGGGTATCTCCGAAAGTGTCTGTTGGGTTGGCACGGATCGAGACTGGGATTTGTCACTCCGTGTAAACGGAGAGGTATCTCTGGGCCCACTCGGTAATGCATCATCATAATGAGCTCAATGTGACTAAGGCGTTAGTCACGGGATCATGCATTGCGGTACGAGTAAAGAGACTTGCCGGTAACGAGATTGAACTAGGTATTGGGATACCGACGATCGAATCTCGGGCAAGTAACATACCGATTGACAAAGGGAATTGCATACGGATTGATTGAATCCTCGACACCGTGGTTCACCCGATGATATCATCGTGGAACATGTGGGAGCCAACATGGGTATCCAGATCCCGCTGTTGGTTATTGACCGGAGAGGCGTCTCGGTCATGTCTGCATGTCTCCCGAACCCGTAGGGTCCACACACTTAAGGTCCGGTGACGCTAGGGTTGTAGAGATATATGTATGCGGAAACCCGAAAGTTGTTCGGAGTCCCGGATGAGATCCCGGACGTCACGAGAGGTTCCGGAATGGTCCGGAGGTAAAGATTTATATATGGGAAGTCTTATTTTGGTCGCCGGAAAAGTTTCGCGCTTTATCGGTATTGTACCGGGAGTGCCGAAAGGGGTCCGGGGGTCCACCAAGGGGGTCCACCAGCCCCGGGGGGCCACATGGGCTGTAAGGGGTGCGCCTTGGCCTATATGGGCCAAGGGCACCAGCCCCAAGAGGCCCATGCGCAAGAGATAAGAAAGAAGGGAGAGTCCTAAAGGGGGAAGGCACCTCCGAGGTGCCTTGGGGGGGAAGGACTCCCCCCTGGCCGCACCCTTCCTTGAAGGAAGGGGCAAGGCTGCGCCCCCCCCTCTCCCTTGGCCCTATATATAGTGGGGGAAGGGAGGGCAGCATGATCTAAGCCTTGGGCGCCTCCCTCCTCCCCTGCAACACCTCTCTCTCTCTCGCAGAAGCTCGGCGAAGCCCTGCCGGAGACCCGCTACATCCACCACCACGCCGTCGTGCTGTTGGATCTCCATCAACCTCTCCTTCCCCCTTGCTGGATCAAGAAGGAGGAGACGTCGCTGCACCGTACGTGTGTTGAACGCGGAGGTGCCGTCCGTTCGGCACTCGGTCATCGGTGATTTGGATCACGGCGAGTACGACTCCGTCATCCACGTTCATTGGAACGCTTCCGCTCGCGATCTACAAGGGTATGTAGATCCACTCCTTTCCCCTCGTTGCTAGTAGACTCCATAGATGCATCTTGGTGAGCGTAGGAAAATTTTAAATTATGCTACGATTCCCAACAGTGGCATCATGAGCCAGGCCTATGCGTAGTTACTATGCACGAGTAGAACACAAAGAAGTTGTGGGCGTTGATGTTGCCAATTCTTCTTGCCGCTACTAGTCGTTTCCTGTTTCGGCGGCATTGTAGGATGAAGCGGCCCGGACCGACCTTACACGTACGCTTACGTGAGACAGGTTCCACCGACTGACATGCACTAGTTGCATAAGGTGGCTAGGGGGTGTCTGTCTCTCCTACTTTAGTCGGAACGGATTCGATGAAAAGGGTCCTTATGAAGGGTAAATAGAAATTGGCAAATCACGTTGTGGTCATACGTAGGTAAGAAATCGTTCTTGCTAGAAACCTACAAACCACGTAAAAACTTGCAACAACAATTAGAGGACGTCTAACTTGTTTTTGCAGCAAGTGATATATGTGATATGATATGGCCAGAAGATGTGATGAATGATATATGTGATGTATGAGATTGATCATATTCTTGTAATAGGAATCACGACTTGCATGTCGATGAGTATGACAACCGGCAGGAGCCATAGGAGTTGTCTTTATTATTTTGCATGACCTGCGTGTCATTGAATAACGCCATGTAATTTACTTTACTTTGTTGCTAAACGGTTAGCCATAGAAGTAGAAGTAATCGTTGGCGTGACAACTTCATGAAGACACAATGATGGAGATCATGATGATGGAGATCATGGTGTCATGCCGGTGACGAAGATGATCATGGTGCCCCGAAGATGGAGATCAAAGGAGCATGATGATATTGGCCATATCATGTCACTATTTCATTGCATGTGATGTTTATCATGTTTTTGCATCTTATTTGCTTAGAACGACGGTAGCAAATAGGATGATCCCTTATAATAATTTCAAGAAAGTGTTCACCCTAACTGTGCACCGTTGCGAAGGTTCGTCGTTTCGAAGCACCACGTGATGATCGGGTGTGATAGATTCTTACGTTCGAATACAACGGGTGTTGACGAGCCTAGCATGTACAGACATGGCCTCGGAACACACGCAATACACTTAGGTTGACTTGACGAGCCTAGCATGTACAGACATGGCCTCGGAACACGGAGGACCGAAAGGTCGAGCATGAGTCGTATAGAAGATACGATCAACATGGAGATGTTCACCGATCTTGACTAGTCCGTCTCACGTGATGATCGGACACGGCCTAGTTGAGTTCGGATCATGTTTCACTTAGATAACTAGAGGGATGTCTATCTGAGTGGGAGTTCATTAGATAATTTGATTATATGAACTTAATTATCATGAACTTAGTCTAAAAATCTTTACACTATGTATTGTAGATCAAATGGCCCACGTTGTCCTCAATTTCAACGCGTTCCTAGAGAAAACCAAGCTGAAAGATGATGGCAGCAACTATACGGACTGGGTCCGGAACCTGAGGCTCATCCTCATAGTTGCCAAGAAAGATTATGTCTTAGAAGCACCGCTAGGTGAAGCACCAATCCCTGAGAACCAAGACGTTATGAACGCTTGGCAGCAGCGTGCTGATGATTACTCCCTCATTCAGTGCGGCATGCTTTACAGCTTAGAACCGGGTCTCCAAAAGCGTTTTGAGAAACATGGAGCATACGAGATGTTCGAGGAGCTGAAACTGGTTTTTCAAGCTCATGCCCGGGTCGAGAGATATGATGTCTCCGACAAGTTCTTCAGCTGTAAAATGGAGGAGAACAGTTCTGTTAGTGAGCACATACTCAGAATGTCTGGGTTGCACAACCGCTTGTCTCAGCTGGGAGTTAATCTCCCGGATGACGCGGTCATTGACAGAATCCTCCAGTCGCTTCCACCAAGCTACAAGAGCTTTGTGATGAACTACAATATGCAGGGGATGGAAAAGACCATTCCCGAGGTATATTCAATGCTAAAATCAGCGGAAGGGGGGATCAAAAAGGAACATCAAGTGTTGATGGTGAATAAAACCACTAAGTTCAAGAAGGGCAAGGGTAAGAAGAACTTCAAGAAGGACGGCAAGGGAATTGCCGCGCCCGGTAAGCCAGTTACCGGGAAGAAGTCAAAGAATGGACCCAAGCCCGAGACTGAGTGCTTTTATTGCAAGGGAAGTGGTCACTGGAAGCGGAACTGCCCCAAATATTTAGCGGACAAGAAGAAGGCCGGCAACACCCAAGGTATATGTGATATACAAGTAATTGATGTGTACCTTACCAGTACTCGTAGTAGCTCCTGGGTATTTGATACCGGTGCGGTTGCTCATATTTGTAACTCAAATCAGGAACTACGGAATAAACGGAGACTGGCAAAAGACGAGGTGACGATGCGCGTCGGGAATGGTTCCAAGGTCGATGTGATCGCCGTCGGCACGCTACCTCTGCATCTACCCACGGGATTAGTTATAAACCTCAATAATTGTTATTTAGTGCCAACTTTGAGCATGAACATTGTATCTGGATCTCGTTTAATTCGAGATGGCTACTCATTTAAATCTGAGAATAATGGTTGTTCTATTTATTTGAGAGATATGTTTTATGGTCATGCCCCGCTGGTCAATGGTTTATTTTTGATGAATCTCGAACGTGATGCTACACATGTTCATAGTGTGAATACCAAAAGATGTAAAGTTGATAACGATAGTCCCACATACTTGTGGCACTGCCGCCTTGGTCACATTGGTGTCAAGCGCATGAAGAAGCTCCATGCAGATGGACTTTTGGAGTCTCTTGATTACGAATCATTTGACACGTGCGAACCATGCCTCATGGGTAAGATGACCAAGACTCCGTTCTCCGGAACAATGGAGCGAGCAACCAACTTATTGGAAATCATACATACCGATGTGTGCGGTCCAATGAGTGTTGAGGCTCGCGGAGGATATCGTTATGTTCTCACTCTCACTGATGATTTGAGTAGATATGGGTATGTCTACCTAATGAAACACAAGTCTGAAACCTTTGAAAAGTTCAAGGAATTTCAGAGTGAAGTCGAGAATCAACGTGACAGAAAAATAAAATTCTTACGATCAGATCGTGGTGGAGAATATTTAAGTCACGAATTTGGTACACACTTAAGGAAATGTGGAATAGTTTCACAACTCACGCCGCCTGGAACACCTCAGAGAAATGGTGTGTCCGAACGTCGTAATCGCACTCTATTGGATATGGTGCGATCTATGATGTCTCTTACCGATTTACCGCTCTCATTTTGGGGTTATGCTTTAGAGACTGCCGCATTCACTTTAAATAGGGCACCGTCTAAATCCGTTGAGACGACACCATATGAATTATGGTTTGGGAAGAAACCTAAGCTGTCGTTTCTAAAAGTTTGGGGATGCGATGCTTATGTCAAGAAACTTCAACCTGAAAAGCTCGAACCCAAATCGGAAAAAATGCGTCTTCATAGGATACCCTAAGGAAACTATTGGGTATACCTTCTACCTCAGATCCGAAGGCAAGATCTTCGTTGCCAAGAACATGTCCTTTCTAGAGAAGGAGTTTCTCTCGAAAGAATTGAGTGGGAGGAAAGTGGAACTTGATGAGGTGATAGTCACCCCTTCCGAACCGGAAAGTAGCGCAGCACGGGAAAACGTTCCTGTGGTGCCTACACCGACGGGGAAGGAAGTTAATGATGATGATCATGAAGCTTCGGATCAAGTTGCCACTGAACTTCGTAGGTCCACAAGGACACGTTCCGCACCAGAGTGGTACGGCAACCCTGTCCTGGAAATCATGTTGTTAGACAACGGTGAACCTTCGAACTATGAAGAAGCGATGGCGGGCCCGGATTCCAACAAATGGCTAGAAGCCATGAAATCCGAGATAGAATCCATGTATGAAAACAAAGTATGGACTTTGACTAACTTGCCCGATGAGCGGCGAGCCATAGAAAACAAATGGATCTTTAAGAAGAAGACGGACGCAGATGGTAATGTGACCATCTACAAAGCTCGACTTGTCGCTAAGGGTTATCGACAAGTTCAAGGGGTTGACTACGATGAGACTTTCTCACCCGTAGCGAAGCTGAAGTCCGTCCGAATCATGTTAGCGATTGCCGCATACTATGATTATGAGATATGGCAGATGGACGTCAAAACGGCATTCCTTAACGGCTTCCTTAAGGAAGAGTTGTATATGATGCAGCCGGAAGGTTTTGTCGATCCTAAGAATGCTAACAAAGTATGCAAGCTCCAACGCTCAATCTATGGGCTGGTGCAAGCATCTCGGAGTTGGAACATTCTCTTTGATGAGATGATCAAAGCGTTTGGGTTTACACAGACTTATGGAGAAGCCAGTGTTTACAAGAAAGTGAGTGGGAGCTCTGTAGCATTTCTCATATTATATGTGGATGACATACTATTGATGGGAAATGATATAGAATTCTTGGAAAGTATAAAGGCCTATTTGAATAAGTGTTTTTCAATGAAGGACCTTGGAGAAGCTGCTTATATATTAGGCATCAAGATCTATAGAGATAGATCGAGACGCCTCATTGGTCTTTCACAGAGTACATACCTTGACAAGATATTGAAGAAGTTCAATATGGATCAGTCCAAGAAGGGGTTCTTGCCTGTATTGCAAGGTGTGCAATTGAGCACGGCTCAATGCCCGACCACGGCAGAAGATATAGAAGAGATGAGTGTCATCCCCTATGCCTCGGCCATAGGGTCTATTATGTATGCCATGCTGTGTACCAGACCTGATGTAAACCTTGCCGTAAGTTTGGTAGGAAGGTACCAAAGTAATCCCGGCAAGGAACACTGGACAGCGGTCAAGAATATCCTGAAGTACCTGAAAAGGACTAAGGATATGTTTCTCGTTTATGGAGGTGACGAAGAGCTCGTCGTAAAGGGTTACGTCGACGCTAGCTTCGACACAGATCTGGATGACTCGAAGTCACAGACCGGATACGTGTATATATTGAATAGAGGAGCAGTAAGCTGGTGCAGTTGCAAGCAAAGCGTCATGGCGGGATCTACATGTGAAGCGGAGTACATGGCAGCCTCGGAGGCAGCACAGGAAGCAGTCTGGATGAAGGAGTTCATTACCGACCTAGGGGTGATTCCCAATGCGTCGGGCCCAATGACTCTCTTTTGTGACAACAATGGAGCTATTGCCCTTGCGAAGGAGCCCAGGTTTCACAGGAAGACCAGACATATCAAGCGTCGCTTCAACTCCATTCGTGAAAGTGTTCAAAATGGAGACATAGATATTTGTAAAGTGCACACGGACCTGAATGTAGCAGATCCGTTGACTAAACCTCTCCCTAGGGCAAAACATGATCAACACCAGGACGCAATGGGTGTTCGATTCATCACAATGTAACTAGATTATTGACTCTAATGCAAGTGGGAGACTGTTGGAAATATGCCCTAGAGGCAATAATAAATGGTTATTATTATATTTCTGTGTTCATGATAATAGTCTATTATTCGTGCTATAATTGTATTGTCCGGAAATCATAATACATGTGTGAATACATAGACCACAACCTGTCCCTAGTAAGCCTCTAGTTGACTAGCTCGTTGATCAACAGATAGTCATGGTTTCCTGACTATGGACATTGGATGTCATTGATAACGGGATCACATCATTAGGAGAATGATGTGATGGACAAGACCCAACTTAAGCATAGCATAAAAGATCGTGTAGTTTCGTTTGCTAGAGCTTTTCCAATGTCAAGTATCTTTTCCTTAGACCATGAGATCGTGCAACTCCCGGATACCGTATGAGTGCTTTGGGTGTGCCAAACGTCACAACGTAACTGGGTGACTATAAAGGTGCATTACGGGTATCTCCGAAAGTGTCTGTTGGGTTGGCACGGATCGAGACTGGGATTTGTCACTCCGTGTAAACGGAGAGGTATCTCTGGGCCCACTCGGTAATGCATCATCATAATGAGCTCAATGTGACTAAGGCGTTAGTCACGGGATCATGCATTACGGTACGAGTAAAGAGACTTGCCAGTAACGAGATTGAACTAGGTATTGGGATACCGACGATCGAATCTCGGGCAAGTAACATACCGATTGACAAAGGGAATTGCATACGGATTGATTGAATCCTCGACACCGTGGTTCACCCGATGATATCATCGTGGAACATGTGGGAGCCAACATGGGTATCCAGATCCCGCTGTTGGTTATTGACCGGAGAGGCGTCTCGGTCATGTCTGCATGTCTCCCGAACCCGTAGGGTCTACACACTTAAGGTCCGGTGACGCTAGGGTTGTAGAGATATATGTATGCGGAAACCCGAAAGTTGTTCGGAGTCCCGGATGAGATCCCGGACGTCACGAGAGGTTCCGGAATGGTCCGGAGGTAAAGATTTATATATGGGAAGTCTTATTTTGGTCGCCGGAAAAGTTTCGCGCTTTATCGGTATTGTACCGGGAGTGCCGAAAGGGGTCCGGGGGTCCACCAAGGGGGTCCACCAGCCCCGGGGGGCCACATGGGCTGTAAGGGGTGCGCCTTGGCCTATATGGGCCAAGGGCACCAGCCCCAAGAGGCCCATGCGCAAGAGATAAGAAAGAAGGGAGAGTCCTAAAGGGGGAAGGCACCTCCGAGGTGCCTTGGGGGGGAAGGACTCCCCCCTGGCCGCACCCTTCCTTGAAGGAAGGGGCAAGGCTGCACCCCCCCCTCTCCCTTGGCCCTATATATAGTGGGGGGAAGGGAGGGCAGCAACATCTAAGCCTTGGGCGCCTCCCTCCTCCCCTGCAACACCTCTCTCTCTCTCGCAGAAGCTCGGCGAAGCCCTGCCGGAGACCCGCTACATCCACCACCACGCCGTCGTGCTGTTGGATCTCCATCAACCTCTCCTTCCCCCTTGCTGGATCAAGAAGGAGGAGACGTCGCTGCACCGTACGTGTGTTGAACGCGGAGGTGCCGTCCGTTCGGCACTCGGTCATCGGTGATTTGGATCACGGCGAGTACGACTCCGTCATCCACGTTCATTGGAACGCTTCCGCTCGCGATCTACAAGGGTATGTAGATCCACTCCTTTCCCCTCGTTGCTAGTAGACTCCATAGATGCATCTTGGTGAGCGTAGGAAAATTTTAAATTATGCTACGATTCCCAACAGTTATCCTCGATGGCAACAATACAATACGTGCCTTGCTGCCCCTACTGTCACTGGGAAAGGACACCGCAAGATTGAACCCAAAGCAAAGCACTTCTCCCATTGCAAGAAAGATCAATATAGTAGGCCAAACCAAACTGATAATTCGAAGAGACTTGCAAAGATAACCAATCATACATAAAATAATTCAGAGAAGATTCAAATATTGTTCATAGATAAACTTGATCATAAACCCACAATTCATCGGTCTCAACAAACACACCGCAAAAGAAGATTACATCGAATAGATCTCCACAAGAGAGGGGAGAACATTGTATTGAGATCCAAAAAGAGAGAAGAAGCCATCTAGCTAATAACTATGGACCCGAAGGTCTGAGGTAAACTACTCACACATCATCGGTGAGGCTATGGTGTTGATGTAGAAGCCCTCCATGATCGATGCCCCCTCCGGCGGAGCTCCGGAAAAGGCCCCAAGATGGGATCTCACGGGTACAAAAGGTTGCGGCGGTGGAATTAGGTTTTTGGCTCTGTATCTGGTAGTTTGGGGATACGTAGGTATATATAGGAGGAAGAAGTACGTCGGTGGAGCAACATGGGCCCCACGAGGGTGGAGGGCCCGCCCAGGGGGGTAGGCGCGCCCCCCTACCTCGTGCCTTCCTGGTTGATGTCTTGACGTAGGGTCCAAGTCCTCTGGATCACGTTCGTTCCAAAAATCACGTTCCCGAAGGTTTCATTCCGTTTGGACTCCGTTTGATATTCTTTTTCTGTGAAACTCTGAAATAGGCAAAAAACAGCAATTCTGGGCTGGGCCTCCGGTTAATAGGTTAGTCCCAAAAATAATATAAAAGTGTATAATAAAGCCCAATAATGTCCAAAACATAATATAATATAGCATGGAACAATCAAAAGTTATAGATACGTTGGAGACGTATCAGCATCCCCAAGCTTAATTCCTGCTCGTCCTCGAGTAGGTAAATGATAAAAACAGAATTTTTGATGTGGAATGCTACTTAGCATAATTTCAATGTAATTCTTCTTATTTTGGCACGAATGTTCAGATTTAATATGATTCAAGATAAAACTTTAATGTTGACATAAAAATAATAATACTTCAAGCATGCTAACCAAGCAATTATGTCTTATCAAAATAACATAGCCAAAGCAAGTTATCCCTACAAAATCATATAGTCTGGCTATGCTCCATCTTCCCCACACAAAATATTCATATCATGTACAACCCCGGTTTTAGCCAAGCAATTGGTTCATACTTTTTAACGCGCTTCAGCCTTTTCAACTCTTACGCAATACATGAGCGCAAGCCATGGATATAGCACTATGGTGGAATAAGGTATAATGGTAGGGGTTATGTGGGAAGACAAAAAAGGATAAAGTCTCACATCAACGAGGCTAATCAATGGGCTATGGAGATGCCCATCAATTGATGTCAATGCAAGGAGTAGGGATTGCCATGCAACGGATGCACTAGAGCTATAAGTGTATGAAAGCTCAAACAAAAGAAACTAAGTGGGTGTGCATCCAACTTGCTTGCTCACGAAGACCTCGGGCATTTGAGGAAGCCCATCATTGGAATATACAAGCCAAGTTCTATAATGAAATTTCCCACTAGTATATGAAAGGACAAAACTAGAGACTCTCTATCATGAAGATCATGGTGCTACTTTGAAACACAAGTGTGGTAAAAGGATAGTAACATTGTCCCTTCTCTCTTTTTCTCTCATTTTTTTATTTGGGCCTTTTCTCTATTTTTTTATGGCCTCTGTTTTTTCTTTTAGTCCAGAGTCTCATCCCGACTTGTGGGGGAATCATAGTCTCCATCGTCCTTTCCTCACTTATGACAATGCTCTAATAATGATGATCATCACCCTTTTATTTACTTACAACTCATAAATTACAACTCAATATTTAGAACAAAATATGACTCTATGTGGATGCCTCCGGCGGTGTACCGGGATATGCAATGAATCAAGAGCGACATGTATGAAAGAATTATGAATGGTGGATTTGCCACAAATACAATGTCAACTACATGATCATGCAAAGAAATATGACAATGATGGAGCGTGTCATGATAAATGAAACGATGGAAAGTTGCATGTCAATATATCTCGGAATGGCTATGGAAATGCCATAATAGGTAGGTATGGTGGCTGTTTTGAGAAAGATATAAGGAGGTTTATGTGTGATAGAGCGTATCATATCACGGGGTTTGGATGCACCGGCGAAGTTTGCACCAACTCTCATGGTGAGAAAGGGCAATGCACGGTACCGAAGAGGCTAGAAAAATTGCGGAAAGGTAAGTGTGCGTATAATCCATGGACTCACATTAGTCATAAAGAACTCATATACTTCTTGAAAAAATTTATTAGCCCTCGAAGCAAAGTACTACTACGCATGCTCCTAGGGGAAGGGTTGGTAGGAGTTAACCATCGCGCGATCCCGACCGCCACACAAAGGATGACAATCAATAAATACCTCATGCTCCGACTTCGTTACATAACGGTTCACCATATGTGCATGCTACGGGAACCACAAACTCCAACACAAGTATTTTTCAATTCCACAATTACTCAACTAGCACAACTATGATATTACCACCTTTATATCTCAAAACAATTATCAAGCATCAAATTTCTCATGATATTATAATTAAAGCAAATTGCCATGCTGTTTTAAGACTCTCAAAATAATATAAGTGAAGCATGAGAGATCAATAGTTTCTATACAACAAATCCACCGCCGTGCTCTAAAAGATATAAGTGAAGCACTAGAGCAAAAACTATATAACTCAAAAGATATAAGTGAAGCACATAGAGTATTCTAACAATTTCCGAATCATGTGTGTCTCTCTCAAAAGGTGTGTACAGCAAGGATGATTGTGGCAAACTAATAAATAAAAACTCAAATAATACAAGATGCTCCAAGCAAAACACATATCATGTGGTGAATAAAAATATAGCTCCAAGTAAAGTTACCGATGGAAGTAGACGAAAAGAGGGGATGCCTTCCGGGGCATCCCCAAGCTTTGGCTTTTTGGTGTCCTTAGATTATCTTGGGGTGCCATGGGCATCCCCAAGCTTAGGCCCTTGCCACTCCTTGTTCCATAATCCATCAAATCTTTTACCCAAAACTTGAAAACTTCACAACACAAAACTTAACAGAAAATCTCGTGAGCTCCGTTAGCGAAAGAAAACAAAACACCACTTCAAGGTACTGTAATGAACTCATTATTTATTTATATTGGTGTTAAACCTGCTGTATTCCAACTTCTCTATGGTTTATAAACTATTTTACTAGCCATAGATTCATCAAAATAAGCAAACAAAACACGAAAAACAGAATCTGTCAAAAACAGAACAGTCTGTAGTAATCTGGAACTAACGCAAACTTCTGGAACTCCAAAAATTAAGCCAAAATAGGACGACCTAGAAAATTTGCTTATTGATCAGCACAAATTGGAATCAATATTTTATTACGTTCTGGTGATTTTTAACAATTATTTTCGTGAACAGAAAGTTTCTGGAATTATCAACAAGATCAAATAACTATCATCCAAGAAGATCCTATAGGTTAAACTTGGCACAAACACTAATTAAAACATAAAAACTCATCTAGCCTCTAACCAGAGGCTAGATCAAGTACTTATTCCTAAACAGAAACAAAAAGCAAAAAACTAAACTAAAATTGGGTTGCCTCCCAACAAGCGTCATCGTTTAACGCCCCTAGCTAGGCATTGATAATTTTAATGATGCTCACAAGAAAGACAAGAATTGAAGCACAAAGAGAGCATCATAAAACACATGACAAACACATCTAAGTCTAACATACTTCCTATGCATAGGCATATTATAGGAAAACAAATTCTCAAGGCAAGCAAAAACTAGCGTATGCAAGGAAGCGGAAAGAAACAAAAGCAATCTCAACATAACGAGAGGTAATTTAGTAACATGAAAATTTCTACAAACATATTTTCCTCTCTCGTAATAATTACATGTAGGATCATAAGCAAATTCAACAATATAGCTATCACAAAACATATGCTTAACACGATCCACATGTATCCAAAGTTGACACTCTTCCAAAATAGTGGGATTAACATTAGCTAAAGTCATGACCTTTCCAAACCCACTTTTATGAAAAACTTCATAAGCTTGATCAAAATCCAAATATGTGGGATCTAAAGTTGACACTCTTCCAAACCAACTTTCAATAATATTGCAAACACTATTATCAATCTCATATTCATCATGAGGCTTAAATAAATTTTCAAGATCATAAGAAGAATCACCCCAATCATGATCATTGCAACAAGTAGTAGACATAGCAAAACTAGCATCCCCAAGCTTAGGGTTTTGCATATTATTAGCACAATTGACATCAAGAAAATTTATAGTAAAATCATTGCAATCATGCTTTTCATCAAAGGAACTATCAAGTATGGGGGCAATAGCAATGATCTCATGTTTAAGATAAGGAACTATAGCAAATTCATCTTCATAAATATTGGCATCATGGCCACAAGAATAGCAAGCATCATGTTCATCAAGGGATATTTCAATCAAATCATCGGAATCATAATTATCTAAAGATTCATGCATATCATTATTTTCTTTAGAAGCAACGGTCATTCTTTCAATAAATTCTTTCACATAGACATTATGAGCATAGTTTTCATAGCAATATTCAAGTATGTCAAGATTTTCAGATTTGTAAAGAGTAGTATCATACTTTTCAATCAAAGGAGCAATTTCATAAGAACCCTGAAAAGCAAAAAATTCTTCAATTTGTTCGATATCATAGTAGCTATAAACACCCTTTGCATAAGAAGATAAGATTTTATTTTCATTAAACTCACATAGGTAGGGAAGGTGTTTTTTAGGGTTCTTAGAGCAACAAGTAATATCACAAATTTCACAAAGATTCCAAGCATAACACAGCAATTTATTTATTTGATTCCATAAAAGTTTCCCTTTTTCAGACAAACGGTGACGCACAAAATGAGCATGCTCATCTAAAGATTTCCCATCAACTAGGCTAGTTGGGGTTTCAGCACGAGCGCATAAGGATCGAAGATGATCCAAGTAGAACACTTTAAGTGGATCCATATCAATAGATTTTTAGCAAGCAAAGATGCAAGCAAATAGAAGGCACGTGGAAACACAAACAAAAAGGCATACGGGAAGAAGGCGAAAAAAACGGCAAGGGTGAAGTGGGGGAGAGGAAAACGAGAGGCAAATGGCAAATAATGTAATGCGAGGGATAAGAGTTTGTGATGGGTACTTGGTATGTTGACTTTTGCGTAGACTTCCCCGGCAACGGCGCCAGAAATCCTTCTTGCTACCTCTTGAGCACTGCGTTGGTTTTCCCTTGAAGAGGAAAGGGTGATGCAGTAAAGCAGCGTAAGTATTTCCCTCAGTTTTTGAGAACCAAGGTATCAATCCAGTAGGAGGCCATGCACGAGTCCCTCGCACCTACACAAACAAATAAAATCCTCGAAACCAACGCAATAAAGGGGTTGTCAGTCCCTTCACGGTCACTTACGAAAGTGAGATTTGATAGATATGATAAGATAATATTTTTGGTATTTTTATGATAAAGATGCAAAGTAAAATAAAAGCAAAATAAACGGCGCCAGAAATAGCTTGTTGGCGGAAGATTAAATATAATGGAAAATAGACCCAGGGGCCATAGATTTCACTAGTGGCTTCTCTCGAGAGCATAAGTATTACGGTGGGTAAACAAATTACTGTTGAGCAATTGACAGAATTGAGCATAGTTATGAGAATATCTAGGTATGATCATGTATATAGGCATCACGTCCAAGACAAGTAGACCGACTCCTGCCTGCATCTACTACTATTACTCCACACATCGACCGCTATACAGCATGCATCTAGAGTATTAAGTTCAAAAGAATAGAGTAACGCTTTAAGTAAGATGACATGATGTAGAGGGATAAACTCATGCAATATGATATAAACCCCACCTTGTTATACTCGATGGCAACAATACAATACGTGCCTTGCTGCCCCTACTGTCACTGGGAAAGGACACCGCAGGATTGAACCCAAAGCTAAGCACTTCTCCCATTGCAAGAAAGATCAATCTAGTAGGCCAAACCAAACTGATAATTCGAAGAGACTTGCAAAGATAACCAATCATACATAAAAGAATTCAGAGAAGATTCAAATATTGTTCATAGATAAACTTGATCATAAACCCACAATTCATCGGTCTCAACAAACACACCGAAAAAGAAGATTACATCGAATAGATCTCCACAAGAGAGGGGGAGAACATTGTATTGAGATCCAAAAAGAGAGAAGAAGCCATCTAGCTAATAACTATGGACCCGAAGGTCTAAGGTAAATTACTCACACATCGTCGGAGAGGCTATGGAGTTGATGTAGAAGCCCTCCGTGATCGATGCCCCCTCCGGCGAAGCTCCGGAAAAGGCCCCAAGATGGGATCTCACGGGTACAGAAGGTTGTGGCGGTGGAATTAGGTTTTTGGCTCCGAATCTGGTAGTTTGGGGATACGTAGGTATATATAGGAGGAAGAAGTACGTTGGTGGAGCAACATGGGCCCCATGAGGGTGGAGGGCACGCTCAGAGGGGTAGGCGCGCCCCCTACCTCGTGCCTTCCTGGTTGATGTCTTGACGTAGGGTCCAAGTCCTCTGGATCACGCTCGTTCCAAAAATCACGTTCCCGAAGGTTTCATTCCGTTTGGACTTCGTTTGATATTCTTTTTCTGCGAAACTCTGAAATAGGCAAAAAAACAGTAATTCTGGGCTGGGCCTCCGGTTAATAGGTTAGTCCCACAAATAATATAAAAGTGTATAATAAAGCCCAATAATGTCCAAAACAGAATATAATATAGCATGGAACAATAAAAAATTATAGATACGTTGGAGACGTATCAGGATCCCCAAGCTTAATTCCTGCTCGTCCTCGAGTAGGTAAATGATAAAAACAGAATTTTTGATGTGGAATGCTACTTAGCATAATTTCAATGTAATTCTTCTTATTGTGGCACGAATGTTCAGATTTAATATGATTCAAGATAAAAGTTTAATGTTGACATAAAAATAATAATACTTCAAGCATGCTAACCAAGCAATTATGTCTTATCAAAATAACATAGCCAAAGCAAGTTATCCCTACAAACAGGACGCGGTGTTTTGGCTCTTAGGTGCATATGCACCGATTGTCTAAATATACATTTTGAAAAGTTAAAAAATTCGGAACAAAAATCCCGCGGGTATATCCGGACATTCTATGTGCATGCACAAAGTTTTGGTGAAAAACTATGTTTTTTGTGGCTTGTGTAAAAAAGATAAAGAAATGCAAAATGAATAGTTGTAATGAAGCATCAGAAATTGTCTTTTTTACAGAAGCCACAAAAAACCTCGTTTTTCACCGAAAACTTTGTGCACGCACTTAGAATGTCCGGATATACACGCAGGATTTTTGTTCGGAATTTTTCAACTTTTCAAAATGTGTATTTAGATAATGGGTGCATACGCATCTAGGAGCCATTGTCAATTTCCGCTACAAAATCATATAGTCTGGCTATGCTCCATCTTCCCCACACAAAATATTCATATCATGTACAACCCCGGTTTTAGCCAAGCAATTGGTTCATACTTTTTAACGCGCTTCAGCCTTTTCAACTCTTGCGCAATACATGAGCGCAAGCCATGGATATAGCACTATGGTGGAATAAGGTATAATGGTAGGGGTTATGTGGGAAGACAAAAAAGGAGAAAGTCTCACATCAACGAGGCTAATCAACGGGCTATGGAGATGCTCATCAATTGATGTCCATGCAAGGAGTAGGGATTGCCATGCAACGAATGCACTAGAGCTATAAGTGTATGAAAGCTCAAACAAAAGAAACTAAGTGGGTGTGCATCCAACTTGCTTGCTCACGAAGACCTCGGGCATTTGAGGAAGCCAATCATTGGAATATACAAGCCAAGTTCTATAATGAAATTTCCCACTAGTATATGAAAGGACAAAACGAGAGACTCTCTATCATGAAGATCACGGTGCTACTTTGAAGCACAAGTGTGGTAAAAGGATAGTAACATTGTCCCTTCTCTCTTTTTCTCTCATTTTTTTATTTGGGCCTTTTCTCTCTTTTTTATGGCCTCTTTTTTTTCTTTTAGTCCAGAGTCTCATCCCGACTTGTGGGGGAATCATAGTCTCCATCATCCTTTCCTCACTTGGGACAATGCTCTAATAATGATGATCATCACACTTTTATTTACTTACAACTCATAAATTACAACTCAATACTTAGAACAAAATATGACTCTATGTGGATGCCTCCGGCGGTGTACCGGGATATGCAATGAATCAAGAGCGACATGTATGAAAGAATTATGAATGGAAGCTTTGCCACAAATACAATGTCAACTACATGATCATGCAAAGCAATATGACAATGATGGAGCGTGTCATGATAAACGAAACGATGGAAAGTTGCATGGCAATATATCTCGGAATGGCTATGGAAATGCCATAATAGGTAGGTATGGTGGCTGTTTTGAGGAAGATATAAGGAGGTTTATGTGTGATAGAGCGTATCATATCACGGGGTTTGGATGCACCGGCGAAGTTTGCACCAACTCTCAAGGTGAGAAAAGGCAATGCACGGTACCGAAGAGGCTAGAAAATTGTGGAAAGGTAAGTGTGCGTATAATCCATGGACTCACATTAGTCATAAAGAACTCATATACTTATTGCTAAAATTTATTAGCCCTCGAAGCAAAGTACTACTACGCATGCTCCTGGGGGAAGGGTTGGTAGGAGTTAACCATCGCGCGATCCCGACCGCCACACAAAGGATGACAATCAATAAATACCTCATGCTCCGACTTCGTTACATAACGGTTCACCATAAGTGCATGCTACGGGAATCACAAACTCCAACACAAGTATTTTTCAATTCTACAATTACTCAACTAGCACAACTATGATATTACCACCTTTATATCTCAAAACAATTATCAAGCATCAAATTTCTCATGATATTATAATTAAAGCAAATTGCCATGTTGTTTTTAGACTCTCAAAATAATATAAGTGAAGTATGAGAGATCAATAGTTTCTATAAAACAAATCCACCGCCGTGCTCTAAAAGATATAAGTGAAGCACTAGAGCAAAAACTATATAACTCAAAAGATATAAGTGAAGCACATAGAGTATTCTAACAATTTCCGAATCATGTGTGTCTCTCTCAAAAGGTGTGTACAGCAAGGATGATTGTGGCAAACTAACAAATAAAGACTCAAATAATACAAGACGCTCCAAGCAAAGCGCATATCATGTGGTGAATAAAAATATAGCTCCAAGTAAAGTTACCGATGGAAGTAGACGAAAAGAGGGGATGCCTTTTGGGGCATCCCCAAGCTTTGGCTTTTTGGTGTCCTTATATTATATTGGGGTGCCGTGGGCATCCCCAAGCTTAGGCTCTTGCCACTCCTTGTTCCATAATCCATCAAATCTTTTACCCAAAACTTGAAAACTTCACAACACAAAACTTAACAGAAAATCTCGTGAGCTCCGTTAGCGAAAGAAAACAAAACAGCACTTCAAGGTACTGTAATGAACTCATTATTTATTTATATTGGTGTTAAACCTACTGTATTCCAACTTCTCTATGGTTTATAAACTATTTTACTAGCCATAGATTCATCAAAATAAACAAACAACACACGAAAAACAGAATCTATCAAAAACAGAACAGTCTGTAGTAATCTATAACTAACGCAAACTTCTGGAACTCCAAAAATTCAGAAAAAATAGGACGACATAGACAATTTGCTTATTTATCAGCAGCAATTGGAATCAATATTTTATCACGTTCTGGTGATTTTTAACAATTATTTTCATGAACAGAAAGTTTCTGGAATTATCAGCAAGATCAAATAACTGTGATCCAAGAAGATCCTATAGGTTAAACTTGGCACAAACACTAATTAAAACATAAAAAAACATCTAACCAGTGGCTAGATCAAATATTTATACCTAAACAGAAGCAAAAAACTAAAATAAAATTGGGTTGCCTCCCAACACGCGCTATCATTTAACGCCCCTAGCTAGGCATTGATAATTTTAATGATGCTCACAAGAAAGACAAGAATTGAAGCACAAAGAGAGCATCATAAAACACATGACAAACACATATAAGTCTAACATACTTCCTATGCATAGGCATCTTATAGGAAAACAAATTATCAAGGCAAGCAAAAACTAGCATATGCAAGGAAGCGGAAAGAAACAAAAGCAATCCCAACATAACGAGAGGTAGTTTAGTAACATGAAAATTTCTACAACCATATTTTACTCTCTCGCAATAATTACATGTAGGATCATAAGCAAATTCAATAATATAGCTATCACAAAACATATGCTTAACACGATCCACATGTATGCAAAGTTTACACTCTTCCAAAATAGTGGGATTAACATTAGCTAAAGTCATGACGTTTCCAAACCCACTTTTATCAAAAACTTCATAAGATTGATCAAAATCCAAATATGTGGGATCTAAAGCTGACACTCTTCCAAACCCACTTTCAATAATATTGCAAACACTATTATCAATCTCATATTCATCATGAGGCTTAAATAAATTTTCAAGATCATAAGAAGAATCACCCCAATCATGATCTTTGCAACAAGTAGTAGACATAGCAAAACTAGCATCCCCAAGCTTAGGGTTTTGCATATTATTAGCACAACTGACATCAAGAAATTTATAGTAAAATCATTGCAATCATGCTTTTCATCGAAGGAACTATCAAGTATGGGCGCAATAGCAACGATCTCATGTTTAACATAAGGAACTATAGCAAATTCATCTTCATAAATATTGGCATCATGGCCACAAGAATAGCAAGCATCATGTTCATCAAGGGATATTTCAATCAAATCATCGGAATCATAATTATCTAAATATTCATGCATATCATTATTTTCTTTAGAAGCAACGGTCATTCTTTCAATAAATTCTTTGACATAGACATTATGAGCATAGTTTTCATAGCAATATTCAAGTATGTCAAGATTTTCAGATTCGTAAAGAGTAGTATCATACTTTTCAATCAAAGAAGCAATTTCATAAGAACCCTTAAAAGCAACAAATTCTTCAATTTGTTCGATGTCATAGTAGCTATAAACACCCTTTGCATAAGAAGATAAGATTTTATTTTCTTTAAACTCACATAGGTAGGGAAGGTGTTTTTTAGGGTTCTTAGAGCAACAAGTAATATCACAAATTTCACAAAGATTCCAAGCATAACACAGCAATTTGTTTATTTGATTCCATAAGAGTTTCCCTTTTTCAAACAAATGGTGACGCACAAAATGAGCAGGCTCATCTACAGATTTCCCATCAACTAGGCTAGTTGGGGTTTTAGCACGAGCGCATAAGGATAGAAGATGATCCAAGTAGAACACTTTAAGTGGATCCATATCAATAGATTTTTAGCAAGCAAAGATGCAAGCAAATAGAAGGCACGTGGAAACACAAACAAAAAGGCATACGGGAAGAAGGCGAATAAAATAGCAAGGGTGAAGTGGGGGAGAGGAAAACGAGAGGCAAATGGCAAATAATGTAATGCGAGGGATAAGAGTTTGTGATGGGTACTTGGTATGTTGACTTTTGCGTAGACTTCCCCGGCAACGGCGCCAGAAATCCTTCTTGCTACCTCTTGAGCACTGTGTTGGTTTTCCCTTGAAGAGGAAAGGGTGATGCGGTAAACCAAGGTATCAATCTAGTAGGAGGCCACGCACGAGTCCCTCGCACCTACACAAACAAATAAAATCCTCGCAACCAACGCAATAAAGGGGTTGTCAATCCCTTCACGGTCACTTACGAAAGTGAGATCTGATAGATATGACAAGATAATATTTTTGGTATTTTTATGATAAAGATGCAAAGTAAAATAAAAGCAAAATAAACGGCGCCAGAAATAGCTTGTTGGCGGAAGATTAAATATAATGGAAAATAGACCTGGGGGCCATAGGTTTCACTAGTGGCTTCTCTCGAGAGCATAAGTATTACGGTGGGTAAACAAATTGCTGTTGAGCAATTGACAGAATTGAGCATAGTTATGAGAATATCTAGGTATGATCATGTATATAGGCATCACGTCCAAGACAAGTAGACCGACTCCTGCCTGCATCTACTACTATTACTCCACACATCGACCGCTATACAGCATGCATCTAGAGTATTAAGTTCAAAAGAACAGAGTAACGCTTTAAGTAAGATGACATGATGTAGAGGGATAAACTCATGCAATATGATATAAATCCGATCTTGTCATCCTCGATGGCAACAATACAATACGTGCCTTGCTGCCCCTACTGTCACTGGGAAAGGACAGCGCAAGATTGAACCCAGAGCTAAGCACTTCTCCCATTGCAATAAAGATCAATCTAGTAGGCCAAACCAAACTGATAATTCGAAGAGACTTGCAAAGATAACCAATCATACATAAAAGAATTCAGAGAAGATTCAAATATTGTTCATAGATAAACTTGATCATAAACCCACAATTCATCGGTCTCAACAAACACACCGCAAAAGAAGATTACATCGAATAGATCTCCACAAGAGAGGGGGAGAACATTGTATTGAGATCCAAAAAGAGAGAAGAAGCCATCTAGCTAATAACTATGGACCCGAAGGTCTGAGGTAAACTACTCACACATCATTGGAGAGGCTATGTTGTTGATGTAGAAGCCCTCTGTGATCGATGCCCCCACCGACGAAGCTCCGGAAAAGGCCCCAAGATGGGATCTCACGGGTACAGAAGGTTGTGGCGGTGGAATTAGGTTTTTGGCTCTGAATCTGGTAGTTTGGGGATACGTAGGTATATATAGGAGGAAGAAGTACGTTGGTGGAGCAACATGGGCCCCACGAGGGTGGAGGGCGCGCCCAGGGGGGTAGGCGCGCCCCCTACCTCGTGCCTTCCTGGTTGATGTCTTGACGTAGGGTCCAAGTCCTCTAGATCACGCTTGTTCCAAAAATCACGTTCCCGAAGGTTTCATTCCGTTTGGACTCCGTTTGATATTCTTTTTCTGCGAAACTCTGAAATTGGCAAAAAAACAGCAATTTTGGGCTGGGCCTCCGGTTAATAGGTTAGTCCCAAAAATAATATAAAAGTGTATAATAAAGCCCAATAATGTCCAAAACAGAAATAATATAGCATGGAACAATCAAAAATTATAGATACGTTGGAGACGTATCAGCGAGCCTGGAAGCAGGAGCACGAGAGATGTTTCGCCTCGCTGCGATAGCAGCCAACATGTCCCGCCGCACGGGCGTAGCAGCAGGGAGGTCCTGCCGCACTGCCGAAGCAGCACGGAGGACCCGCCGCACCGTCGATGCAGCAGACTGGTCCGGCCACGCCGCAGAAGTAGAAGAGATGTCCCGCCGCGCCGCGAATGCAGCAGAGATGTCCTCCCTTGCCGCGGCGGCCTGGGAAAATGCCTCACGGGCAGGCGAGGACTCTTACAGGCGCATGCGTGCCCTCGTTCATAGGCAGATGGATCAGATCTCCAGGTGGGCGAGGTTGCAGGATGACCTGCAAGCCTCGTTTGAATAGTCTACCGATGTCATCCGGCAACTAAATGAGAGCAATGCGAAGCTCCGGGCCGAGCGCGACCTGCTGAGGGCGAAGATCGTGGAAGTGCGGAGCAGCAGGAGCAGACCACTGCCTTGTTGAAGAGGACCGGCGTCATCATCGAGAAACTTATGGACGAGAATAACAAGCTGCGCATCGAGCGCAGAAGGCTGGTGGAAGAATCCGTGGATGGTCTCAAGCAGCATCTTGAGGACAAGAAAGAGCTCGTCGCCGCTCGCTGCGGAGACTAGTTCCCGCGGCCTACTGCAACACATCAAGAAAGTAGAGATCAGCGAGCCAGATCGTTGTCTTCCTTCTTCTTTTGCCCTTGTGTATTTCGGGCGTTGCCGCATGTGGCTTTTTTTAATTATGTTTCTAAATATGTAAGACAATTATTATCCACTGTCATCGTCCTTATATTCATCATGCTTGCTATAAGTCGCAGTCAATGCTATATAGGTCCGTCGGATCTTACATCAAGATCCGTGCAAAACTTTCTTTTCAGATTTTCATTTTTCTCTCTTAAATCTTAGTCCAGTGAGACATATAGCCATGCCGTAGAACAAGTGCTCGGGCGCCATTAATGGAGACGTTGGGAGGGAGGTGCGCGGCGGGAAGCGGTCAAAGGGCTCTCCTCCCGATGAGCACGCGCAGGGGTCTGATCGCACGCCTCCCATACTCAAATAGCTACCCAGCACGACACCTCCTAGCCAATTAAAAAAGGGACGCGTGGCCGCACGTAATTGGTAAGTCGAACGCCCACGGTTTCAATAATACTTGTGTTCCCGATTTGTACCGTGATAGCACTTGTTCCAAAATGACTTTGTTGATTGTTAATATGTGGGCCTTCGCAAATCGGACAGAAAAATTACCACGGGATGTTGGTGCCATGTCATGAGACCATGCCAAGTTTCATGATTTTCAGGCTTGTTTTGGAATTATAGGAATTAAAAAACCAAGTTACCCAATCTTTCCGGCTGAGCCATGACGCCCAGATGTTTGAATTTCACTCCCATCTCTTGCATGGGACCTAGAAATTCACCCAAGGACACACATGTGATTTTTCAAACAAATTTGGTGCACTGGAGCATGTGCTTGTAGTTCAAATTTGAATTATGCACATTGAATGCCCAGAAACTCAATTAATGTATAAAAAAGGCCAAACGAAAACGGAACAATTCCAAAATTGAGCACGGTACTTCTATTTGGTCAAATCTGGCTGTGTAAAAAAATAAGGCGGGAGAAGGCGGTGTACGTATGTCGTTTCGCACACGGAGGTGACACGTTCCCTCTCGAAACCACGAGCCTTCTTGAGGGAAGCTCCGGTTTGCAAGAAGCTTACACCAAAGCTTGTCCCAATTCGGCCAAAAATATTACCGCAGCATGTTGGTGCCATATCATGAGACCATGCCAAGTTTCATGATTTTCAGGCGTGTTTTGGAATTACAGGAATTAAAAAACCAAGTTTCTCAATCTTTCCGGCCGAGCCACGACGCCCAGATGTTTGAATTTCACTCCCATCTCTTGCATGGGACCTAGAAATTCACCCAATGGCACATGTGATTTTTCAAACAACTATGGTGCACTGGAGCTGTGCTTGTAGTTCAAATTTGAATTATGCACATTAAATGCCCAAAAACTCAATTAATGTATAAAAAAGGCCAAACGAACACGGAATAATTCCAAATTTTAGCACGACACTTCTATTTGGTCTAATCTGGATGTGCAAAAAAATTAAGGCGGGAGAAGGCAGTGTACGTATGTCGTTTCGCACACGGAGGTGACACGTTCCCTCTCGGAACCAGGAGCCTTCTTGAGGGAAGCTCCGGTTTGCAAGAAGCTTACACCAAAGCTTGTCCCAATTCGGCCAAAAAAATTACCGCAGCATGTTGGTGCCATATCATGACACCATGCCAAGTTTCATGATTTTCAGCCGTGTTTTGGATTTACAGGAATTAAAAAACCAAGTTTCTCAATATTTCCGGCCGAGCCACGACGCCCAGATGTTTGAATTTCACTCCCATCTCTTGCATGGGACCTATAAATTCACCCAAGGACACACATGTGATTTTTCAAACAACTATGGTGCACTGGAGCACGTGCTTGTAGTTCAAATTTAAATTATGCACATTAAATGCCCAGAAACTCAATTAATGTATAAAAAAGGCCAAACGAACACGGAATAATTCCAAATTTTAGCACGATACTTCTATTTGGTCTAATCTGCCTGTGTAAAACAATTAAGGCGGGAGAAGGCAGTGTACGTATGTCGTTTCGCACACGGAGGTGACACGTTCCCTCTCGGAACCAGGAGCCTTCTTGAGGGAAGCTCCGGTTTGCAAGAAGCTTACACCAAAGCTTGTCCCAATTCAGCCAAAAAAATTACCGCAGCATGTTGGTGCCATATCATGACACCATGCCAAGTTTCATGATTTCCAGCCGTGTTTTGGATTTACAGGAATTAAAAAAACCAAGTTTCTCAATCATTCCGGCCGAACCACGACACCCAGATGTTTGAATTTCACTCCCATCTCTTGCATGGGACCTATAAATTCACCCAAAGACACACATGTGATTTTTCAGCAAACTTTGGTGCACTGGAGCACGTGCTTGTAGTTCAAATTTGAATTATGCACATTAAATGCCCAGAAACTCAATTAATGTATAAAAAGGCCAAACAAACACGGAATAATTCCAAAATTTAGCACGATACTTCTATTTGGTCTAATCTGCCTGTGTAAAAAAATTAAGGCGGGAGAAGGCGGTGTACGTATGTCGTTTCGCACACGGAGGTGACACGTTCCCTCTCGGAACCAGGAGCCTTCTTGAGGGAAGCTCCGGTTTGCAAGAAGCTTACACCAAAGGTTGTCCCAATTCGGCCAAAAAATTTACCGCAGCATGTTGGTGCCATGTCATGACACCATGCCAAGTTTCATGATTTTCAGCCGTGTTTTGGATTTACAGGAATTAAAAAACCAAGTTTCTAAATCATTCCGGCTGAGCCACGACACCCAGATGTTTGAATTTTATTCCCATTTCTTGCATGGGACCTATAAATTCACCCAAGACACACATGTGATTTTTCAGCAAACTTTGGTGCATTGGAGCATGTGCTTGTAGTTCAAATTTGAATTATGCACATTAAATGCCCAGAAACTCAATTAATGCATAAAATGCCAAACGAACCCGGAATAATTCCAAATTTAAACACGACACTCATGTACTAGTTGCATGTTCACTGTACGTAAATGTTCTAGCAATTCAAACACCATCCTTTACCTCCGTAACACCATTTTGTCTTTCAAAACATAATGAAAAATCAGTTATACCACAAACAGTTTACTAGAAAGAATCGTGTGGGATGCGATATAAAATATCTTGGCGCACCGTCTTGTCTGGCTTACGCAGGAAGCTTCATCGTCTACAGTTCACCGCCCCTGCTTGAACCACACTTGCGCGCCAGTTTCTCGCGGCACCGAGCGAAATTTTTTGGCCACCGCGAAAATATCTATCTCCCCGCCCCCTCCCTCCTACCAAAAGCCACATTTCCACTGTTCCTCCTTGCTTTCCAAGTTCAAACCTTCATTGCTGCTTATTGGCAGCTCAGCCTCCTCGCCGGCGACCCTTCTTCTTGCAGCGCCGCCTCCTCGCCGGTGACCCTTCTTCTTGCAGCGCTGCCTCCTCGCCGGCGACCCTTCTTCTTGTTGCGCAGCCTCCTCGCCGCTGACCCTTCTTCTTGCTGCGCGGCCTCGTCGATATGGTCAGGTAATCCACACCCCACCCACACCATCCTTCTCCTTTCATGTGCCACATGCCCCGACTGATGGAGCGACACCTTCCACTGAAATCACTGCCCCCCTCCTCCAATTAAGCGCCGCCCACAACCATTTTACAGGCATTATAACGTGGAGCTGAGTAGCATGTGTCCGCACGCGCGAACAAGGTCGCTATGGCTGACATGCGTGTCGACCGCCAGATCTTGGAGGAGCACCTCGTCTTCGAGGCCACCATCGACACCACCGCGCGGTTGTCTACTTTAAAATACAGTTCGTGATGTTTTCTCGAGGCCACCGCCAGTGCCTTCTAGTGATTTGTCCTCTGTAATGTTAATATGCAATATGATGTTCAGTTAACAGTTTGGTCCTCTGAAATGTAATGTTCAGTTAACACTTTGGTCCAACAATTGCTACATTTCGTAGTACTGTTCTCAAGCATTCTTTGTTTTGTTAACAGTCTTATCTTCTAGTACATGTTTCAATTCTGCAATGTCGTGCTCAGTTACTATTTTGGTTCATTTGGTCTGCTGTCCATTTAACTGTTTGGTTCAGTTCTGCAATTTGATTTTCATTTGTTGTGGGTACAATTTTGTATTGTTATGCATGTGACACCAATCGAATTTGGTTGTACTCAATACATATTCTACTGATAGTATGGCAACTCTCAGTTAACCTGATCAAGATCTTCCTTATGTGTGTTGCAGGGAAACAATGGGAGACACTGCGGGTTACCATCGAGGTTTGTTCAAGCAGGGTCCTTTGGCTAATAGCACATTATTGTGCAGTTGCATGAATCATTCTAATATTTAGGTTTCTTACAATTTGGTTTTGCACATGTAGGTCCTACTGTCATAGGCTTAGACCCACTATTCGACCCATTTTGCATAGGGGGAAATGAGATGTCCATGAATATCAGTCAAGTCAAGAAACTCGGAAAGATTGTTAGGATGAAGAAACTTGCGACGAATAACAGCAAGATCTTTGTTTGCACAATGAAGAAGACATTAGTCAACTATAGGATGGTACCAACTCTTTTACCTTGTTTTTACCCCTTGCGCCATTTCAAAATTTACAACAGCAATTTATGCATAGCTTTGTTTTCAGTACTTTTCAAAGCAGTTCACCGATGATTACCTCTCAAACCACCTGCATGGTCAAGAGGCGAGGAAGGTATTCATTCAACACCCACGGTACAATATTGAAGTCTTGCTGAAGAGGACGAAGGTTGGGCGGGCAATTATCCATAGCCACTGGCCTAAAGTTGCAAGGACATTCAACATCACTGAGGGCTCAATATTTGCCTACCGCTTCTGCAGTTTCCCAGATGAGATTCATTTGTCTATTTACCGTGTATGATGCTACTTTCCAAAGGTTTTTGATGCTGCAAGTGAAGCTTGGTGCTGCTGTGTAATGGCGTAACTGAGTGCCGAAGCTATCTGATGTAATTCGATTATGAAATCCTAGTTGCTTTTATACGGATATGAAATATCTGGCGTGTTTTATAAGAAATATCAGTTTGATTAGTACATTGATTATCAATAATAGGCTAATTACCCTGCTTATTGGGGTTTTCTATTGCAAACGGTTACTCAGACAGCACTGTGGGCGATGAACTCAAACAACCTGCACGGTTTGTAGAAAGTAGGCGTGTTCGATCAACTAACAATCACACACGGCTTCCGATAGCGAACTGTTTGCGTTTGGCCACCTTGCACACACGTTTCCACACAAAGAACTGTGTGGGATGTACATACCTACGGAAATGATTTTCTGGGATTCACCGTGTGGGATGTACATACCTACGGAAATGATTTCTGGATTCACCGTGTGGGATGAACATACCTACGGAAATGATTTCTGGGATTCACCGTGTGGGACGTACATACCTATGGAAATGATTTCTGGGATTCACCGTGTGGGATGTACATACCTACGGAGATGATTTCTGGGATTCACCGTGTGGGATGTACATACCTACGGAAATGATTTCTGGGATTCACCGTGTGGGATGTACATATCTACGGAAATGATTGGGTTTCCATGCCTCGTCCGATCACACACGGCCCCAACATGGGTCCCACGAGGGCCTATCCCCGACGATTTTCTGGGTCGTGTGGGAAGGACCCCCCTATCGCCAACACTCACTTGGCGATGGTTCCAAATGCCGTCACGGAAAGGGGTTTTAAACCGTTTGTTTAGGACCGACGCGCACCAGTGGGTGTGTACATTTAAATATGTATTCCCGGCAAGTGTGCAGCTTACCCGAACACACGCTAGAAGTCATAAAACAAATAAAAAGAAGAAAGAGAAAAAGGAGAAAAAGGTAACGAACAATGTATCCGGACTTAGGCGTAGAATCTTCGGAGTCTGGCAGCGTTCCATGGGTTTGGCTCTAAGCGATTGTCCGATCCATTACGAAGGTGATAGGCTCCTCCAGTGAGAACTTCATCTATAATGAAGGGACCGTCCCATTTGGTTTTAGCTTGTCCTTTTTCTTCTCTGGTAGGCATAGAACGAGTTCACCAACATTGTAAGTCTTGGCCCGCACTTCTCTGCTTTGGTATCTTTGAGCTTGTTGTTAGTAGAATGCGGAATGAGCTTTTGCGATATCGCGCTCCTCCTCTAGGCTATCTAAATCATCTTGCCAATCGAGCTCGGCCTCTCTCTCTTCGTACATGCACACTCGAGGTGAGTCATGAATAATATCGCAAGGCAAGACGGCCTCTGTGCCGTACACCATGAAGAAAGGTGTGTATATGGTCGTGCGATTGGGTGTGGTCCGCAGCCCCCAGAGTACGAAGTCGAGCTCCTCAACCCAGTGTTTATCTGACTCCTTTAGGGATCGCACTAGTCTGGGTTTAATGCCGCTCATTATCAGGCCATTGGCCCGCTCGACTTGACCGTTTGTTTGAGGGTGACATACGGAAGCGTAATCGAGCTTGATGCCCAGATTAGCACACCAAGTTTTTACCTCATCGGCTGTAAAGTTAGAGCCATTGTCGGTGATGATGCTGTGTGGGACACCGTACTGGTGTACGACACCGGATATGAAATCTATCACCGGTCCGGCTTCAGCCGTTCTAACTGGTTTGGCTTCTATCCACTTAGTGAATTTATCTACCATGACCAGCAGGTATTTCTTCTTATGGCTTCCCCCTTTAAGGGGTCCGACCATGTCAAGCCCCCAGACCGCGAAAGGCCAAGTAATGGGGATTGTTCGTAGGCGGCATATGGCTTTGATTGGCGAAAAGCTGGCAGCCTACACAACGTTGGACGAGGTCTTGTGCATCTGCTCGGGCCGTAGGCCAGAAAAAACCAGTATGGAAGGCCTTGCTTACAAGGGCCCGAGCTGCGGCGTGATGGCCACCAAGACCAGCATGGATTTCGGCTAAGAGCTGCCGCCCCTCTTCTTCGGTGATACATCTCTGAAGGACTCCAGTAGCACTTTTCTTGTAGATTTCTCCTTCATGAACCTTATAGGATTTCGAATGTAGAACGATATAACGAGCCTCATTCTGGTCCTCAGGGAGCTCCTGCCTATTAAGGTAGGCCAGGAAGGGTTCAGTCCATGGGGCGATTACTGCCATAATTACATGGGCGGAAGGCGTTGGTTTTGTGCCCGGGCCCCCGATGATGTCTGAATCGTGTTCGGCATCTGGGATATGATCGGCACCGAACTGGCGGTTCTACTCTCGTCCTACCATACTACGGATGGCTTGAAGAGCCGCTCCACAAATGTGTTGGGCGGAACAGGGTCGCGTTTAGCGCCCATTCGAGCAAGGATGTCCGCTGCTTGGTTACTGTCTCGGGCCACGTGATGGAACTTGAGCCCCTCAAACCGAGCTGATATTTTGAGCACGGCATTGCGGTAAGTTGCCATCTTTGGATCTTTTGCGTCGAATTCTCCGTTTATTTGGGATATCGCGAGATTTGAATCCCCTCGCACCTCGAGGCGTTGTGTGCCCATAGAGACAGCCATCCGGAGACCATGCGGTAGGGCCTCGTATTCGGCCGCGTTATTCGAGTCCGTGTACATAATTTGGAGTACGTAACGGACTATGTCCCCTGTAGGGGATGTTAGGATGACACCGGCCCCTAGTCCGGCAAACATTTTAGAGCCGTCGAAGTACATCACCCAGTTGGAGTATGTGTTGTACTCTTTAGGGAGTTCGCCTTCTGTCCACTCGGCGACGAAGTCGGCCAACACCTGAGATTTAATTGCTCGGCGTGGTTTGTATGTTATTTCAAATGGTAGGAGCTCGATGGCCCATTTTGCAATGCGGCCGGTGCCATCTCGATTGTTTATGATGTCATTAAGTGGTACCTCAGAGGCCACCGTGATCGAGCACTCTTGAAAGTAGTGTCACAGCTTCTGAGATGCCATAAAAACCGCTTATGCTATCTTTTGATAGTGCGGGTATCGGGATTTGCAAGGTGTAAGAACCGTCGATACGTAGTATATAGGCTTTTGGAGTGGGAATTTATGTCCCGCTTCCTCTCATTCAACAACGAGCACATCCCTCACCACCTGGTGAGTTGCTGATATATATAGTAGCATAGGTTCGCTGATGCTAGGTGCGGAAAGAATTGGGTTGTTTGCTAGCAGAGTTTTTATTTCTTCCAATCTGGCTGTTGTCGCGTCCGTCCACTCGAAGTGGTCGGTACGCCGAAGCAGGCGATATAGCGGCAGCGCTTTTTCTCCCAATCGGGAGATAAAGCGGCTCAATGTTGCCATGCACCTAGCTAATTTTGGACCTATTTTAGGTCTGTTGGTATCGCCAATTGTGACAAGGCTCGGATTTTGGCTGGGTTTGCTTCGATTCCTCTGTTGGAAACGATGAACCCGAGCAACTTTCCGGCCGCCAAACACGCATTTTTCCGGATTGAGCCGTATGTCATATGTTCGGAGGTTGTCGAATGTGAGACGTAAGTCATCCACCAATGATTCGACGTGTTTGGTTTTGATGACTACATCATCTACGTACGCCTCCACCGTTTTGCCAATTTGTTTTTCCAGGCATGTTTGAATCATGCGTTGGTAGGTGGCCCCGGCGTTCTTGAGTCCGAAAGGCAAAGTATTAAAGCAGAAAGGCCCATATGGAGTGCTAAATGCCATTGCGGCCTGATCGGATTCCTTTATATTAATCTGATGGTATCCAGAGTATGCGTCAAGGAAACACAGTGAATCGTGTCCTGCAGTTGCATCAATGATTTGGTCTATGCAGGGCAGTGGGAAGGGATCCTTAGGGCAAGCTTTCTTAAGGTCTTTAAAATCGACACAAAGGTGCCAGGATTTGTCCTTCTTTGGCACCATGACCAGGTTTGCTAGCCAATCCGGGTGTTTTATTTCTCGAATAAACCCGGTCGAGTAGTTTAGCTTGGGTTCGGAATATCGCCGTTGTAGCAACCCGACCCGAAATCGGTCAAGTCTCTGTGTAGCTGTACCATCCCAAGATCATGCTGGCACACACAGTACATTGATGAAAAGATTCAAAGTTCAATCACACCTGAATTTATTACACGATTCTCATATCGAGTCTTTATTACATCATAATAAATTCGGTCGAAGGCCAAGTCATGAGAAATAAACTAAATAAAGCTGCGGAAGCGTAGACGAATAGCGAGTCCATCCGACTCCATAGGGCAATCGCCAAGCGTGGATTGTAGCCTCACTCTTGGTCGGAAAACTCCTCTACAACATAAGAAGTTGCAGCCGTGTAGGTCAGCATTTTGAATATGCCGGCAAGTCATAGAGAGAACAACAATAATAATGCTAGCACTATATGCAATTTCGCTGCGGGGCTCTAAGTTTTATGTTTTTGCGAAAAAGCCAGTTTTTCCCTACAACAAAGGACTTGCTTGCAATTACTATAAAATGTTGGTTGTTATTGAGATGGTTCCGCCAACCAATGTCTCATTCCCAATTATTAAATAACCCCTCAATTAGTTTATTAAGTTCGGTGTTGAGATTTCCGAAATACTCCATTTCCAGAGGCTCAAATGTCCGTAACCGGGGACACGGCTAATCGATTAGGTTTTTTTACTCTGTAGAGTCTTGTGCACTTTACCCCCAAGAATCGTTCCCTCCTTTATGTCTTCGCACTACCTGGTGTTTGAAGACGGGACGAACGAAACAGGGTCTTCCGTAGAGTTTCTCTGGGTACTGCCGGTGCCCATCCATGTCCTACCGTTCTTCTACATCTGCTGGCACCGTCCGTCCAGAGTCACGCCTAAGGTCAACCCAGCCAGAGCCCATAATGGCTTGCGACTGCACAGGTAAGCTTCCGGTCAAGGTGTATCCATCCGTCTCTTCGTGGCTGGATGAAGCTTTCCGCAAGATGTCATGGCGCTTCTACATGCATCCCGGCCATCCGCTGGTTTCTCCAGGGTGCCCGTCAACCGTCCTCCACCCAGTAGTGAATTTGAAGTCCATCTTGAGCTTGAAGTCATGGGGTTGTCATCATCTTGACTCTCACATCTCCCTTATGAATCACTCAACCAACCCCGTCTACGAGCATAGCAAAATAAACTACATCGTCCCGGGCAATGGTAACAAGGGGAATTGAGTTCATCCTACCTCATGATACTACTCAAGAACATAACTTAAAATTCTCCTACTGCATGCATGGTGGGGAGTAATAATTCTAATGCAACAAAATCATAGGTATTGTAAAAAAAACATGATCAAATGACTTGCCTGGCTGACGGTCTTCGGAAGCTAGCGACTCGTAATAGCAGGCTTCGCACTCCAAAAATTCTATCGAAGCAACCAATAATCATATAAGCATACAAACATGCAATCGCATTAACATAACAGCAAGCTAACATAAATCACACAAAAGCAATCAAACCAAAACCAAAGAAAACTCGAAGAACTCCAAGCCAACAACTAGCAAGAAAATAAAATAAACACTTTCTCTTCTGTAAATAAAAGTTCACCCTCTGTAACTACAGAAACTAATCTAAAATAAATTATAACAGCGGTAAAATAAAATCTTAAATTAACTAGAACAACAGAAAACAGCAGCAAGCTAAAAAACTAGAAAAGCTTGTTTTCGCATAAAAACTATTTTTAATAAAGACTAAAAATACCCAAATAAAATCCTACTGCTAGGCAAGGTCAAAACAAAAACAGTGACAAAAAGAAACGCCTAAAAATAATAATTCTAACTCAATTTATAGCAGAAATACTAATCTGACTAAAACTAATATAAAACTACTTTTATAAACTTAAACATGGCCGAAACAATTTTCTACAGAAACTATAGGAAATTTTTAAACTAACAAAAAAAGAATCAACTAAAAACATTAAATAACCTAAGAGATATAGATTTTACAAAATTGGAACTATTCTGTTAAAAACAAAAACGAAAATTAAACAAAAAAAACAACTAAGGCGCTAACGGGCCGAAACAGTGAGCGCTCTAATACTATCTAACGCCCGAGCGATCTTTAACTGAAACGTATACGGGCTCAGCAGAATAAACCGATCGGACCGGTCTGTCTAAACCAGGAACTAAAGCGGAAATAAACCGTAAACTAAACCGATCTATTGAAAATAACCTAACCCTTCGCGGATCTAATCTAAGCCGTACATGCGAGATCCAACGGTGGAGGGGGCTCGGGCTTACAGCGGACGGCGGCGACGGACGGAGACGACGGCGGCGACTCGGGCGATGGCGGTGCAGCGGCTCCGGTTGTCGGGGAACAAGGCGGTGGCGTCGGGGCAATGCGGCGGAGCGAGGCGGAGGTGGTGGTGGAGTTGTTGGAGCTCGGGGACGGCACGGACGTCGAGGGCGAGGCGAAACAGAGCCCGGTGCTCTGTAGCTCCGGTGGGTGGCGGACGAGCTCGGGGTGACGGCTTCGGCGGTTCCTGGACAATGATAGGATGTCAAAGAGATGAGGAACGAACAGGGGGTTCAGGTGGTGTAGCTTGGAAGCAAGGGGGATGCTCACCGGTGGCAGCGGCGGCGGCGAACCGAGGCGGCGGCAGCGAGATGCGTTTGGCGAGGGCGCGAGCTACGGGTGGATTTGAGCTTAGGGTTTTAGGGGGATCGAGAGAGGAGGCCGAGGGGTTCATATAGGGCATAAGCGTGGGCGAGGGGCCGACTCGGGATCACGATCCCGAGAGGATCGGAACCGCGGCGGCGCTCGGGCGTGCTCTGGAGCGGCATAGCGTGGGCGAGGGGAAAGAGAGAGGGCGGGCCCCGCGGGTCAGTGAGGCGGAGAGAGAGGGGAGCGAACGGGCGACCGAAGCGAAGGCGGCTCGGGCGTCGGGCGCTGGGGCAGGCCGGCTCGGCCGTTGCTGGGCTGTGGCCTCGCTGGCTGGGCTGTCGGCCTGGCCAGCTCAGGGGCTTTTCCCTTTTTCTGAATTAAGGCAGAGAGAGAAAACTAATTATGGAGAAACCTATATTATTTTTATATAGAAAATATATATCAATAAAATCAGAAAAATAAATCCTACAATGTGAACATTTTTCCAGAGGCAAAACAGAAACTAAAAAAATATTTTCTGTAAATTCCAAATAAAATTCAAATTTGAATTCAAACCTTTTGGCAATATTTTCTTCTGACATTTTTTTGGAGTGTCATGTTTGCTCCTCTCATACTTTTGCACAAGTATTTGTCAGGTATTTTTGAAATAAATTTCAATTGCCAAATTCAAATTCAAATTCCAATAAAACTCAAATGCCTCTGAAATTTCAAATGCCACTCAATTCAAACAAAATGCATAGATGCTTAGCTAATAATTGTAAAACATTTCAAATTAAAATTTTGGGATGTTACAGCCGTAGTGCTTGCTTAACTAGCTTGAACCCCTTTATTATATTGAGGTTGTGTTCGGCCAATCTGCGTGGGATTCCTGGCATATCCGAAGGGTGCCAGGCGAAAATGTCCCAATTCTCGCGCAGGAATGCTCTTAGAGTGGCATCGACCACCGGATCCAGCTGTGCCCCAATGGCTGCTGTTTTATTGGGATCCGTTGGGTGGACTTGAAATTTGACTATTTCGTCTGCAGGCTTGAAAGAAGTGGATTTAGGCCTTTTATCGAGAATTACGTCGTCTCTATCCACTGTGGAACTGATACGTCTCCAACGTATCTATAATTTTTTATTGTTCCATGCTATATTATATTCTGTTTTGGATGTTAATGGGCTTTATTTTACACTTTTATATTATTTTTGGGACTAACCTATTAACCGGAGGCCCAACCCAAATTGCTGTTTTTTGCCTATTTCAGTGTTCCGCAGAAAACGAATATCAAACGGAGTCCAAACGGAATGAAACCTTCGGGAACGTGATTTTCGGAACAAACGTGATCCAGAGGACTTGGACCCTACGTCAAGAAAGCAACCAGGAGGGCACGAGGTAGGGGGGCGCCTACCCCCCTGGGCACGATCTCCACCCTCGTGGGGCCCACGTTGCTCCACCGACGTATTTCTTCCTCCTATATATACCTACGTACCCCCAAACCAACAGAAGCATCCACGAAAACCTAATTCCACCACTGCAACCTTTTGTACCCGTGAGATCCCATCTTGGGGCCTTTTCTGGCGTCCTACCGGAGGGGGCATTGATCACGGAGGGCTTCTACATCAACACCATAGCCTCTCCGATGATGTGTGAGTAGTTTACCTCAGACCTTCGGGTCCATAGTTATTAGCTAGATGGCTTTCTTCTCTCTCTTTGGATCTCAATACAAAGTTCTCCACGATTCTCGTGGAGATCTATTCGATGTAATCTTCTTTTGCGGTGTGTTTGTTAAGGCCGATGAATTGTGGGTTTATGATCAAGTTTATCTATGAACAATATTTGAATCTTCTCTGAATTCTTTTATGTATGATTGGTTATCTTTGCAAGTCTCTTCGAATTATCAGTTTGGTTTGGCCTACTAGATTGATCTTTCTTGCAATGGGAGAAGTGCTTAGCTTTGGATTCAATCTTGCGGTGTCCTTTCCCAATGACAGTAGGGGCAGCAAGGCTCGTATTGTATTGTTGCCATCGAGGATAACAAGATGGGGTTTATTTCATATTGCATGAGTTTATCCCTCTACATCATGTCATCATACTTAAAGCATTACTCTGTTCTTATGAACTTAATACTCTAGATGCATGCTGGATAGCGGTCGATGTGTGGAGTAATAGTAGTAGATGCAGGCAGGAGTCGGTCTACTTGTCTCGGACGTGATGCCTATATACATGATCATACGTAGATATTCTCATAACTATGCTCAATTCTATCAATTGCTCAACAGTAATTTGTTCACCCATAGTAATACTTATGCTCTCAAGAGAAGCCACTAGTGAAACCTATGGCCCCCGGGTCTATTTTCCATCATATTAATCTTCCAACACTTAGCTATTTTTATTGCCTTTTATTTTACTTTGCATCTTTATTATAAAAATACCAAAAATATTATCTTATCATATCTATCAGATCTCACTTTTCTAAGTGACCGTGAAGGGATTGACAACCCCTTTATTGCGTTGGTTGCGAGGTTTTTATTTGTTTGTGTATGTGCGAGGGACTCGTGCGTGGCCTCCTACTGGATTGATACCTTGGTTCTCAAAAACTGAGGGAAATACTTACGCTGCTCTACTGCATCACCCTTTCCACTTCAAGGGAAAACCAACGCAGTGCTCAAGAGGTAGCAAGAAGGATTTCTGGCGCCGTTGCCGGGGAGTCTACGCAAAAGTCAACATACCAAGTACCCATCAAAAACTCTTATCTCCCGCATTACATTATTTGCCATTTGCCTCTCATTTTCCTCTCCCCACTTCACCCTTGCCGTTTTATTCGCCCTATCTTTCCGTTCGCTTCTTTTTCGCTTGCTTCTTGTTTGCTCGTGTGTTGGATTGCTTGCTTGTCACTATGGCTCAAGACAATACTAAATTGTGTGACTTTACCAATACAACAACAATGATTTTCTTAGCACTCCTATTACTCCTCTTACCGATACTGAATCTTGTGAAATTAATGTTGCTTTGTTGAATCTTGTCATGAAAGATCAATTCGCCGGCCTTCCTAGTGAAGATGTCGCTACCCATCTAAATAGCTTCATTGATTTGTGTGATATGCAAAAGAAGAAAGATGTGGACAATGATATTGTTAAATTGAAGCTATTTCGTTTTTCGCTTAGAGATCGTGCTAAAGCTTGGTTTTCGCCTTTGCCTAAAAATAGTATTGATTCTTGGAATAAGTGCAAAGATGCTTTTATCTCTAAGTATTTTCCTCCCGCTAAGATCATCTCTCTTAGAAACGATATTATGAATTTTAAGCAACTTGATCATGAACATGTTGCACAAGCTTGGGAGAGGATGAAATTAATGATACATAATTGCCCTACACATGGTTTGAATCTTTGGATGATTATACAAAAAAAATATGCCGGATTGAATTTTGCTTCTAGAAATCTTTTAGATTCGGTCGCGGGAGGCACTTTTATGGAAATCACTTTAGGAGAAGCGACTAAACTCCTAGATAATATTATGGTTAATTATTCTCAGTGGCACACCGAAAGATCTACTAATAAAAAAGTGCATGCAATAGAAGAAATTAATGTGTTGAGTGGAAAGATGGATGAACTTATGAAATTATTTGCTAATAAAAGTGCTTCTTCTGATCCCAATGATATGCCTTTGTCCACTTTGATTGAGATTAATAATGAATCTATGATTGTGAACTTTGTTGGTAGGAATAATTTTGGTAACAACGCGTATAGAGGAAACTTTAATCCTAGGCCGTATCCTAGTAATTCCTCTAATAATTATGGTAATTCCTACAACAACTCTTATGGAAATTTCAATAAGATTCCCTCTGAATTTGAGACTAGTGTTAAAGAATTTATAAATTCGCAAAAGAATTTCAATGCTTTGCTTGAAGAAAAGTTGCCTAAGATTGATGAATTGGCTAGGAACGTTGATAGAATTTCTCTTGATGTTGATTCTTTGAAACTTAGATCTATTCCACCTAAGCATGATATCAATGAGTCTCTCAAAGCCATGAGAACTTCCATTGATGAGTGCAAAGAAAGAACCACTAGGATGCGTGCTAAGAAAGATTGCTTTGTGAAAGCGTGTTCTTCTAGTTTCTATGAAAATAAAGATGAAGATCTAAAAGTTATTGATGTGTCTCCTATTAAATCTTTGTTTTGCAATATGGATCTTGATGATGATGGTACTGAATATGATCCACCTTTACCTAGAAGGCGTTCCAAAAATTCAGAGTTTTTAGATCTTGATGCTAAAATTGGTAAAAGTGGGATTGAAGAGATCAAAACCCTAGATATTAATGAACCCACTATTTTGGATTTCAAGGAATTTAATTATGATAATTGCTCTTTGATAGATTGTATTTCCTTGTTGCAATCCGTGCTAAATTCTCCGCATGCTTATAGTCAACATAAAGCTTTTACTAAACATATTGTTGATGCTTTGATGCAATCTTATGAAGAAAAACTCGAGTTGGAAGTTTCTATCCCTAGAAAACTTTATGATGAGTGGGAACCTACTATTAAAATTAAAATTAAAGATCATGAATGCTATGCTTTGTGTGATTTGGGTGCTAGTGTTTCCACGATTCCAAAAACTTTGTGTGATTTGCTAGGTTTTCGTGAATTTGATGATTGCTCTTTAAACTTGCACCTTGCGGATTCCACCATTAAGAAACCTATGGGAAGAATTAATGATATTCTTATTATTGCAAATAGGAACTATGTGCCCGTAGATTTCATCGTTCTTGATATAGATTGTAATCCTTCATGTCCTATTATTCTTGGTAGACCTTTCCTTAGAACGATTGGTGCAATTATTGATATGAAGGAAGGGAATATTAGATTCCAACTTCCGTTAAGGAAAGGCATGGAACACTTCCCTAGAAAGAAAATTAAACTACCATATGAATCTATTATGAGAGCCACTTATGGATTGCCTACCAAAGATGGCAATACCTAGATCTATCCTTGCTTTTATGCCTAGCTAGGGGCGTTAAACGATAGCGCTTGTTGGGAGGCAACCCAATTTTATTTTTAGTTTTTTTGCTTTTTGCTTCTTTTTAGGAATAAATCTTTGATCTAGCCACTGGTTAGGTTTGTTTTTATGTTTTAATTAGTGTTTGTGCCAAGTTAAACCTATAGGATCTTCTTGGATGATAGTTATTTGATCTTGCTGAAAATTCCAGAAACTTTCTGTTCACGAAAAAAATTGTTAAAAATCACCAGCACGTGATAAAATATTGATTCCAATTTATTCTGATCAATAAACCAATTTTCCAGGTCGTCCTATTTTGTCTGAATTTTTGGAGTTCCAGAAGTTTGCGTTAGTTACAGATTACTACAGACTGTTTTGTTTTTGACAGATTCTGTTTTTCGTGTGTTGTTTGCTTATTTTGATGAATCTATGGCTAGTAAAATAGTTTATAAACCATAGAGAAGTTGGAATACAGTAGTTTTAACACCCATATAAATAAATAATGAGTTCATTACAGTACCTTGAAGTGGTGTTTTGTTTTCTTTCGCTAACGGAGCTCACGAGATTTTCTGTTAAGTTTTGTGTTGTGAAGTTTTCAAGTTTTGGGTAAAAGATTTGATGGATTATGGAACAAGGAGTGGCAAGAGCATAAGCTTGGGGATGCCCATGGCACCCCAATATAATCTAAGGACACCAAAAAGCCAAAGCTTGGGGATGCCCCGGAAGGCATCCCCTCTTTCGTCTACTTCCATCGGTAACTTTACTTGGAGCTATATTTTTATTCACCACATGATATGTGTTTTGTTTGGAGCGTCTTGTATTATTTGATTCTTTATTTATTAGTTTGCCACAATCATCCTTGCTGTACACACCTTTTTATAGAGACACACATGATTCGGAATTTATTAGAATACTCTATGTGCTTCACTTATATCTTTTGAGCTATATAGTTTTTGCTCTAGTGCTTCACTTATACCTTTTAGAGCACGGTGGTGGATTTGTTTTATAGAAACTATTGTTCTCTCATGCTTCACTTATATTATTTTGAGAGTCCTACAAAACAGCATGGTAATTTGCTTAAATTGAGAAATTAGTCCTAAAGTAATAGGCATCCAAGAGTAGTAAAAATTATCTTATGAGTGTGTTGAATACTATGAGAAGTTTGATGCTTGATAATTGTTTTGAGATATAAAGATGGTGATATTAGAGTCATGCTAGTTGAGTAGTTGTGGATTTAAGGAATACTTGTGTTAAAGTTTGTGATTCCCGTAGCATGCACGTATGGTGAACCGTTATGTGATGAAGTCGGAGCATGATTTCTTTATTGATTGTCTTCCTTATGAGTGGCGGTCATGGACGAGCGATGGTCTTTTCCTACCAATCTATCCCCCTAGGAGCATGCGCGTAATACTTTGCCTTGATAACTTGTAGATTTTTGCAATAAATATATGACTTCTTTATGACTAATGTTGAGTCCATGGATTATACGCACTTCCTTCCTTCCACCATTGCTAGCCTCTCTAATACCGCGCACTTTTCGCCGGTATCATACACCCACCATATACCTTCCTCAAAACAGCCACCATACCTACCTATCATGGCATTTCCATAGCCATTCCGAGATATACTGCCATGCAACTTACCACCGTTCCGTTACTATGACACGCTCCATCATTGTCATATTGCTTCGCATGATCAGGTAGTTGACATCGTATTTGTGGCAAAGCCATCGTTCATAATTCTTTCATACATGTCGCTCTTGATTCATTGCATATCCCGGTACACCGCCGGAGGCATTCACATAGAGTCATATTTTGTTCTAAGTATTGAGTTGTAATTGTTGAGTTGTAAGTAAATAAAAGTGTGTTGATCATCATTTTTAGAGCATTGTCCCAAGTGATGAAAGGATGATGGAGACTATGATTCCCCCACAAGTCGGGATGAGACTCCGTACGAAAAGAAAATAAAAGAAAAGAGGCCATAAAAAAGAGAAAAGGCCCAAATAAAAAAATGAGAGAAAAAGAGAGAAGGGACAATGTTACTATCCTTTTACCACACTTGTGCTTCAAAGTAGCACCATGATCTTCATGATAGAGAGTCTCTTATGATATCACTTTCATACACTAGTGGGAATTTTTCATTATAGAACTTGGCTTGTATATTCCAATGATGGGCTTCCTCAAAATGCCCTAGGTCTTCGTGAGCAAGCGAGTTGGATGCACACCCACTTAGTTTCTTTTGTTGAACTTTCATATACTTATAGCTCTAGTGCATCCGTTGCATGGCAATCCCTACTCACTCACATTGATATCTATTAATGTGCATCTCCATAGCCCGTTGATACGCCTAGTTGATGTGAGACTTTCTTCTCCTTTTTTGTCTTCTCCACAACCACCATTCTATTCCACATATAGTGCTATATCCATGGCTCACGCTCATATATTGTGTGAAGATTGAAAAAGTTTGAGAACAAAAAAAGTATGAAACAATTGCTTGGCTTGTCATCGGGGTTGTGCATGATTTAAATACTTTGTGTGGTGAAGATAGAGCATAGCCAGACTATATGATTTTGTAGGGATAACTTTCTTTGGCCATGTTATTTTGAGAAGACATGATTGCTTAGTTAGTATGCTTGAAGTATTATTATTTTTATGTCAATATTAAACTTTTGTCTTGAATCTTTCGGATCTGAATATTCATACCACAATTAAGAAAATTACATTGAAATTTATGCCAAGTAGCATTCCACATCAAAAATTCTGTTTTTATCATTTACCTACTCGAGGACGAGCAGGAATTAAGCTTGGGGATGCTTGATACGTCTCCAACGTATCTATAATTTTTTATTGTTCCATGCTATATTATATTCTATTTTGGATGTTAATGGGCTTTATTTTACACTTTTATATTATTTTTGGGACTAACCTATTAACCGGAGGCCCAGCCCAAATTGCTGTTTTTTTCTGCCTATTTCAGTGTTTCGCAGAAAAGGAATATCAAATGTGTTGGAAATATGCCCTAGAGGCAATAATAAAATGGTTGTTATTGTATTTCCTTGTTCATGATAATTGTCTATTGTTCATGCTATAATTGTACTAACTAGAAACCGTAATACATGTGTGAATACATAGACCACAACATGTCCCTAGTAAGCCTCTAGTTGACTAGTTCGTTGATCAATAGATGGTTATGGTTTCCTGACCATGGATATTGGATGTCATTGATAACGGGATCACATCATTAGGAGAATGATGTGATGGACAAGACCCAATCCTAAGCATAGCACAAGATCGTGTAGTTCGTTTGCTAAGAGCTTTTCTAATGTCAAGTATCATTTCCTTAGACCATGAGATTGTGCAACTCCCGGATACCGTAGGAATGCTTTGGGTGTACCAAACGTCACAACATAACTGGGTGGCTATAAAGGTGCACTACAGGTATCTCCGAAAGTGTCTGTTGGGTTGGCACGAATCGAGACTGGGATTTGTCACTCCGTATGACGGAGAGGTATCTCTGGGCCCACTCGGTAATGCATCACCATAATGAGCTCAATGTGACTAAGGAGTTAGCCACGGGATCATGCGTTACGGAACGAGTAAAGATACTTGCCAGTAACAAGATTGAACGAGGTATTGGGATACCGACGATCGAATCTCGGGCAAGTAACATACCGATGGACAAAGGAAATTGTATACGGGATTGATTGAATCCCCGACATCGTGGTTCATCCGATGAGATCATCGTGGAACATGTGGGAGCCAACATGGGTATCCAGATCCCGCTGTTGGTTATTTGCCGGAGAACGTCTCGGTCATGTCTACATGGTTCCCGAACCCGTAGGGTCTACACACTTAAGGTTCGGTGACGCTAGAGTTGTTATGGGAAATAGTATGTGGTTACCGAAGGTTGTTCGGAGTCCCGGATGAGATCCCGGACATGAAGAGGAACTCCGGAATGGTCCGGAGGTGAAGATCGATATATTGGACGAAGGGTATTGGAGTCCGGAATTGTTCTGGGAGTACCGGGTGACGACCAGCGTGACCGAAAGGTGTTTCGGAGGCCCCGGCAAGCGTTGGGGGGCCTTATAGGCCAAGGGGAGGGGGCACACCAGCCCACTAAGGGGCTGTGCGCCCCTCCCAACCCCTCTCACATAACTTGGAGAGGTGGGGGCGCCTCCCCTAGGGCAGCCATCCCTCCCGGCTTGGGGGGCAAGTTTCCTATGGGTGGGGCGCCCAAACCCATCTAGGGTTTCCCCTGTGGCCGCCGCCCCTCCCCTAGGGAACCCTAGGGCGCCTCCTCCACCCCCCTTCCCCCTATATATAGTGAGGGAGAGAGAGGGCAGCCGCACCCCTTGCCTGGCGCAGCCCTCTCCTCCTCCAACTCCTCCTCCTCTGTAGTGCTTAGCGAAGCTCTGCCGGAGAACCATGAGCAGCCACGTAAAACATGCAACAACAATTAGAGGACGTCTAACTTGTTTTTGCAGGGTATGCTATGTGATGTGATATGGCCAAAAGGATGTGACGAATTATATATATGTGATGTATGAGATTGATCATGTTCTTGTAATAGGAATCACGACTTGCGTGTCGATGAGTATGACAACCGGCAGGAGCCATAGGAGTTGTCTTAATTTATTGTATGACCTCCGTGTCAATGAAAAACGCCATGTGATTACTTTACTTTATTGCTAACCGTTAGCCATAGTAGTAGAAGTAATAGTTGGCGAGACAACTTCATGAAGACACGATGATGGAGATCATGATGATGGAGATCATGGTGTCATGCCGGTGACGAAGGTGATCATGCCGCGCCTCGAAGATGGAGATCAAAAGGCGCAAGATGATATTGGCCATATCATGTCACTTTATGATTTGCATGTGATGTTTTTCATGTTTACATCTTATTTTCTTAGAACGATGGTAGCATAAATAAGATGATCCCTCACTAAAATTTCAAGAAAGTGTTCCCCCTAACTGTGCACCGTTGCGAAGGTTCGTTGTTTCGAAGCACCGCGTGATGATCGGGTGTGATAGATTCTAACATTCACATACAACGGGTGTAAGCCAGATTTACACATGCGAAACACTTAGGTTGACTTGACGAGCCTAGCATGTACAAACATGGCCTCGGAACACAAGAGACGAAAGGTCGAACATGAGTCGTATAGTAGATACGATCAACATGGAGATGTTCACCGTTTGATGACTAGTCCGTCTCACGTGATGATCGGACACGGTCTAGTCGATTCGGATCATGTATCACTTAGATGACTAGAGGGATGTCTATCTAAGTGGGAGTTCATTAAATAATCAGATGAACTTAATTATCATGAACATAGTCAAAAGGTCTTTGCAAATTATGTCGTAGCTTACGCTTTGGTTCTACTGTTTAAGATATGTTCCTAGAGAAAATATAGTTGAAAGTTGATAGTAGAAATTATGCCGACTAGGTCCGTAAACTGAGGATTATCCTCATTGCTGCGCAGAAGGCTTATGTCCTTAATGCACCGCTCGGTGTGCTGAACCTCGAGTGTCGTATGTGGATGTTGCGAACATCTGACATACACGTTTTGATGACTACGTGATAGTTCAGTGTGTAATGCTAACAGTTTAGAATTGAGGCGCCAAAGACGTTTTTGAAACGTCGCAGAACATATGAGATGTTCCAAAGACTGAAATTGGGATTTCAGACTAGTGCCCACGTCAAGAGGTATGAGACCTCTGACAAGTTTCTTAAGCCTGCAAACTAAGGGAGAAAAGCTCAATCGTTGAGCATGTGCTCAAATTGTCTGAGTACTACAATCGCTTGAATCGAGTGGGAGTTAATCTTCCAGATGAGAAAGTGATGGTTCTCCATAGTCACCGCCACCAAGCTATTAGAGCTTTGTGATGAACTATAACATATCAGGGATAGACATGATGGCCCTTGAGCAATTCGCGATGTTTGACACCGCGAAAGTAGAAATCAAGTAGGAGCATCAATTGTTGATGGTTAATAAAACTACTAGTTTCAAGAAGGGCAAGGGAAAGAAGGGATACTTCATGAAACAGCAAATCAGTTGCTGCTCTAGTGAAGAAACCCAAGTTTGAACCCAAACCCGAGACTAAGTGCTTCTGTATTGAGGGGAACGGTCACTGAAGCAGAACTACCCTAGATACTTGGTAGATGAGAAGGCTGGCAAGGTCGACAGAAGTATTTTGGATATACGTTATATTAATGTGTGCTTTACTAGTACTCCTAGTAGCACCAGGGTAATAAATACCAGTTCAGTTGCTAAGTGTTAGTAACTCGAAATAAAAGGCTACGGAAACTAGCTAAAGGTGAGATGACGATATGTGTTGGAAGTGTTTCCAAAGTTGATGTGATCAAACATCGCACGCTCCCTCTACCATCGGGATTGGTGTTAAACCTAAATAATTGTTATTTGGTGTTTGCGTTGAGCATAGACATGATTGGATTATGTTTATCGCAATACGGTTATTCTTTTAAGGAGAATAATGGTTACTCTGTTTATTTGAATAATACCTTCAATGGTCTTGCACCTAAAATGAATGGTTTATTGAATCTCGATCGTAGTAATACACATGTTCATGCCAAAAGCTATAAGATAGTAATGATAGTACCACATACTTGTGGCACTGCCATTTGAGTCATATTGGTATAAAACGCATGAAGAAGCTCCATGTTGATGGATCTTTGGACTCACTCGTTTTTTAAAAGATTGAGACATGCGAACCATGTCTATTGGTATATATGCATGAAGAAACTCCATACAGATGGATCATTTGGACTCACTTGATTTTGAATCACTTGAGACATGCAAATCATACCACATGGGCAAGATGACTGAAAGGCCTCATTTTCAATAAGATGGAACAAGAAAGCAACTTGTTGGAAGTAATACATTTTGATGTGTGCAGTCCAATGAGTGCTGAGGCACGCAATGGATATCGTTATGTTCTTACTTCACAGATGATATGAGTAGATGTTGAGTATATTTACTTGATGAAACACAAGTCTGAATTATTGAAAGGTTCAAGTAATTTCAGAGTGAAGTTGAAGATCGTCGTGACAAGAGGATAAAATGTCTATGATATGATCATAGAGATGAATATCTGAGTTACGAGTTTGGCACACAATTAAGACATTGTGGAAATTGTTTCACAACTAATACCGCCTGGAACACCATAGTGTGATGGTGTGTCCGAACATCATAACTGCACTCTATTGGATATGGTGCATACCATGATGTCTCTTATCGAATTACCACTATCGTTTATGGGTTAGGCATTAGAGACAACCGCATTCACTTTAAATAGGGCACCACGCAATTCCGTTGAGATGACACCGTATGAATTATGGTTTAGAAAACCCTAAGTTGTCGTTTCTTAAAAGTTTGGGGCTACGAGGCTTATGTGAAAAAGTTTCAGGCTGATAAGCTCGAACCCAAAGCGGATAAATGCATCTTCATAGAATACCCAAAACAGTTGGGTATACCTCCTATTTCAGATCGGAAGCAAAAGTGATTGTTTCTAGAAACGGGTCCTTTCTTGAGGAAAAGTTTCTCTCGAAAGAATTGAGTGGGAGGATGGTGGAGACTTGATGAGGTTATTGAACCGTCACTTCAACTAGTATGTAGCAGGGCACAGGAAGTTGTTCATGTGGCACCTACACCAATTGAAGTGGAAGCTTATGATAGTGATCATGAAACTTTGGATCAAGTCACTACCAAACCTCATAGGTTGACAAGGATGCATACTACTTCAGAGTGGTACGGTAATCCTTTCTTGGAAGTCATGTTGTTGGACAACGATGAACCTATGATCTATGGAGAAGCGATGGTGGGCCCGGATTCCAACAAATGGCTGGAAGCCATGAAATCCGAGATAGGATCCATGTATGAGATCAAAGTATGGACTTTGGTGGACTTGCCCGATGATCGGCAAGCCATTGAGAATAAATGGATCTTTAAGAAGAAGACAGACGCTGATGGTAATGTCACCATTTATGAAGCTCGACTTGTCTCAAAGAAGTTTCCGACAAGTTCAAGGAGTTGACTACGATGAGACTTTCTCACTCGTAGCGATGCTAAGAGTCTGTTGGAATTATATTAGCAGTTACTGCATTATTTATGAAATCTTGCAGATAGGATGTCAAAAAACAATGTTTCCTCGACGATTTTCTTGAGGAAAGGTTGTATGTGATACAACCAAAAGGTTTTGTCAATCCTGAAAGATGCTAACAAGTATGCAAAGCTCCAGCAATCCTTCTAAGGACTGGAGTAAGCATCTCGGAGTTGGAATGTACGCTTTGATGAGATGATCAAAGATTTTGGGTTTTTACAAAGTTTATGAGAAACTTGTATTTCCAAAGAAGTGAGTGGGAGCACTATAGAATTTTTGATGAGTATATGTTGTTAACATATTGTTGATCAGAAATGACGTAGAATTTCTGGAAAGCATACAGGGTTATTTGAAAAGTGTTTTTCAATGGAAAACCTGGATTAAGCTACTTGAACATTGAGCATCAAGATCTATAAGGATAGATCACAAACGCTTAATAGTACTTTCAAATGAATACATACCGTGACAAGATTTTGAAGGAGTTCAAAATATATCAGCAAAGAAGGAGTTCGTGGCTATGTTACAAGGTGTGAGTATTGGGTAAGACTCAAGACCTGACCACGGCAGAAGAGAGAGAAAGGACGAAGGTCGTCCCCTATGCTATAGACGTAGGCTCTACAGTATGCTATGTTGTGTACCGCACCTGAAGTGTGCCTTGCCATGAGTTAGTCAAGGGGTACAAGAGTGATCCAGGAATGGATCACATGACAGCGGTCGAACTTATCCTTAGTAACTAGTGGACTAAGGAATTTTCTCGATTACGGAGGTGGTAAAAGAGTTCGTCGTAAAGGGTTATGTCGATGCAAACTTTGACACTAATCCAGATAACTCTGAGTAGGAAACCGGATTCGTATAGTAGAGCAGTTATTTGGAATAGCTCCAAGTAGCGCGTGGTAGCTGCATCTACAAGATGACATGGAGATTTGTAAAGCACACACGGATCTGAAAGGTTCAGACCCGTTGACTAATAACCTCTCTCACAAGCGAGATGTGAACAAACTCCGTGGGTGTTGGATTCATTACAATCACATACTGATGTGAACTAGATTATTGACTCTAGTGCAAGTGGGAGACTGTTGGAAATATGCCCTAGAGGCAATAATAAAATGGTTATTATTGTATTTCCTTGTTCATGATAATTATCTATTGTTCATGCTATAATTGTATTAACTGGAAACCGTAATACATGTGTGAATACATAGACCACAACATGTCCCTAGTAAGCCTCTAGTTGACTAGCTCGTTGATCAACAGATGGTTATGGTTTCCTGACCATGGATATTGGATGTCATTGATAATGGGATCACATCATTAGGAGAATGATGTGATGGACAAGACCCAATCCTAAGCATAGCACAAGATCGTGTAGTTCGTTTGCTAAGAGCTTTTCTAATGTCAAGTACCATTTCCTTAGACCATGAGATTGTGCAACTCCCGGATACCGTAGGAATGCTTTGGGTGTACCAAACGTCACAACATAACTGGGTGGCTATAAAGGTGCACTACAGGTATCTCCGAAAGTGTCTGTTGGGTTGACACGAATCGAGACTGGGATTTTTCACTCCGTATGACGGAGAGGTATCTCTGGGCCCACTCGGTAATGCGTCATCATAATGAGCTCAATGTGACTAAGGAGTTAGCCACGGGATCATGCGTTACGGAACGAGTAAAGAGAATTGCCGGTAACGAGATTGAACGAGGTATTGGGATACTGACGATCGAATCTCGGGCAAGTAACATACCGATGGACAAAGGGAATTGTATACGGGATTGATTGAATCCCCGACATCGTGGTTCATCCGATGAGATCATCGTGGAACATGTGGGAGCCAACATGGGTATCCAGATCCCGCTGTTGGTTATTGTCCGGAGAACGTCTCGGTCATGTCTACATGGTTCCCGAACCCGTAGGGTCTACACACTTAAGGTTCGGTGACGCTAGAGTTGTTATGGGAAATAGTATGTGGTTACCGAAGGTTGTTCGGAGTCCCGGATGAGATCCTGGACATGACGAGGAACTCCGGAATGGTCCGGAGGTGAAGATCGATATATTGGACGAAGGGTATTGGAGTCCGGAATTGTTCTGGGAGTACCGGGTGACGACCAGCGTGACCGAAAGGTGTTTCGGAGGCCCCGGCAAGCGTTGGGGGGCCTTATAGGCCAAGGGGAGGGGGCACACCAGCCCACTAAGGGGCTGTGCGCCCCTCCCAACCCCTCTCACATAACTTGGAGAGGTGGGGGCGCCTCCCCTAGGGCAGCCATCCCTCCCGGCTTGGGGGCAAGTTTCCTAGGGGTGGGGCGCCCAAACCCATCTAGGGTTTCCCCTGTGGCCGCCGCCCCTCCCCTAGGGAACCCTAGGGCGCCTCCTTCACCCCCTTCCCCCTATATATAGTGAGGGAGAGAGAGGGCAGCCGCACCCCTTGCCTGGCGCAGCCCTCTCCTCCTCCAACTCCTCCTCCTCCTCCTCCGTAGTGCTTAGCGAAGCTCTGCCGGAGAACCATGAGCTCCATCGCCACCACGCCGTCGTGCTGCTGGAGTTCTCCCTCAACTTCTCCTCTCCCCTTGCTGGATCAAGAAGGAGGAGACTTCCCCGGGCTGTACGTGTGTTGAACGCGGAGGCCCCGTCCGTTCGGCGCTAGATCGGATCTTCCGCGATTTGAATCGCCGCGAGTACGACTCCATCAACCACGTTCTTGTAACGCTTCCGCTTAGCGATGTTCAAGGGTATGAAGATGCACTCCCTCTCTCTCGTTTCTAGCATCTCCTAGATTGATCTTGGTGACACGTAGGAAAATTTTGAATTATTGCTACGTTCCCCAACAAAACGGAGTCCAAACGGAATGAAACCTTCGGGAACGTGATTTTAAGAACAAACGTGATCCAGAGGACTTGGACCCTACGTCAAGAAAGCAACCAGGAGGGCACAAGCTAGGGGGCGTGCCTACCCACCTGGGCGCGCCCTCCACCCTCGTGGGGCCCACGCTGGTCCACCGACGTACTTCTTCCTCCTATATATACCTACGTACCCCCAAACCAACAGAAGCATCCACGAAACCTAATTCCACCGCCGCAACCTTCTGTACCCATGAGATCCCATCTTGGGGCCTTTTTCGGCGTCCTGCCGGAGGGAGCATTGATCATGGAGGGCTTCTACATCAACACCATAGCCTCTCCGATGATGTGTGAGTAGTTTACCTCAGACCTTCGGGTCCATAGTTATTAGCTAGATGGCTTCTTCTCTCTCTTTGGATCTCAATACAAAGTTCTCCATGATTCTCGTGGAAATCTATTCGATGTTATCTTCTTTTGCGGTGTGTTTGTTGAGACCGATGAATTGTGGGTTTTATGAACAATATTTGAATCTTCTCTGAATTCTTTTATGTATGATTGGTTATCTTTGCAAGTCTCTTTGAATTATCAGTTTGGTTTGACCTACTAGATTGATCTTTCTTGCAATGGGAGAAGTGATTAGCTTTGGGTTCAATCTTGCGGTGTCCTTTCCCAGTGACAGTAGGGGCAGCAAGGCACGTATTGTATTGTTGCCATTGAGGATAACAAGATGGGGTTTATTTCATATTGCACGAGTTTATCCCTCGACATCATGTCATCATACTTAAAGCATTACTCTGTTCTTATGAACTTAATACTCTAGATGCATGCTGGATAGCGGTCGATGTGTGGAGTAATAGTGGAAGATGCAGGCAGGAGTTGGTCTACTTGTCTCAGACGTGATGCCTATATACATGATCATACCAAGATATTCTCATAACTATGCTCAATTCTATCAATTGCTCAACAGTAATTTGTTCACCCACCGTAATACTTATGCTCTCGAGAGAAGCCACTAGTGAAACCTATGGCCCCCGGGTCTATTTTCCATCATATTAATCTTCCAACACTTAGCTATTTTTATTGCCTTTTATTTTACTTTGCATCTTTATTATAAAAATACCAAAAATATTATCTTATCATATCTATCAGATCTCACTTTCGTAAGTGACCGTGAAGGGATTGACAACCCCTTTATTGCGTTGGTTGCGAGGTTTTTATTTGTTTGTGTAGGTGCGAGGGACTCGTGCGTGGCCTCCTACTGGATTGATACCTTGGTTCTCAAAAACTGAGGGAAATACTTACGCCGCTCTACTTCATCACCCTTTCCTCTTCAAGGGAAAACCAACGCAGTGCTCAAGAGGTAGCAGGAACGCAGAGCGGTGATCTCCTCGGCCTCAAGGGCTTCGGACAGTGCCTCGAGGGTCAGGGATGCGGTTTTATTTTCGGCGCGGAGTGCTATGTCCGGATCACTGGCGATAGTGATAACACCGTTGGGCCTGGGCATTTTGAGCTTCATGTACCCGTAATGAGGTATGGCTTGAAAGCGTGTGAATGTATCTCGCCCTAACAGGGCATGATATCCGCTGTTGAAAGGCGCCACCTGGAAGATTAATTCTTCGGACCTGTAGTTCTCCGGCGTGCCGAATACCACATCAAGTTTTATTTTTCCCGAACACCGTGCTTCTCGGCTGGGGATAATACCTCGAAAGGTTGTACTGCTCTGCTCCATGCGGCTTTTGTCGATTTGCATCTTATCGAGCGTGTCTTCATAGATGAGGTTCAGTCCGCTGCCGCCGTCCATGAGCACTTTAGTGAGGCGAAAGCCGTCTACAATTGGGTTTAAAACCAAAGCGGCTGGTGCTCGGACTGATCGGGCCCTTGGTTCATCATTAGCGTTGAAGGTTATCGCCATATCGTTCCAATGATTTATTGCAGCTACGAGATTGACTTCGGCGAGGTCGTGGAGCGCCCTTTTACGCTGATTGTTTGAAGAAAAGGTCTCGAAGACCGTAAACACATTGAGATCGTTATCCTCGGGGGAGTGCCTTACCGGGGTAGTGTTGGTGAGGATAGCCTCACTGCTTTTAGCCACTTGCCGGAGTATCCAACATGCCTGAAGGCTATGAGTTGGTTCAAAATTTGGCGTCGCATGTATCTGACAGGGTTTGTCGAGCCATTCATCGAGGACAGTTCTGTGTCCCGGTAAGGGTCTTATTTTCCTTTTTGTGAAGTAATGATCAGGTGCCCCGTACGGGTGCATCCCTTTTGCCCGGCCGGTGGGGGGCTTAAAGGTCAGTGGTTCCCACCGAGCTGTCTAGGCTTTCCAAGCGCTTTCCATTGTGCAGTACTTCTGTACTATATGTGCCAAATCTGTGAAGTGTAGTATGCGGTGTCGATTGAGGGCATTGAGGATCCCCTCGTCCGTACAGTTGCAGCAAAAAACTGATACCGCATCCTCGTCGCAGCAATCTTTAATCTTGTTTTTAACAAGTAGGAATCTAGCCCAGAAGTGGTGGATTGTTTCCTGAGGTTGTTGTCGTATATACATTAAGTCACATACGTCCGGGGGACCGGAATTGCTTGGAGAGTATTGATTGTGGTGGGCGGGTGGGCTTAAATCCGAGCCCTGACCCGCCGCGGGATCCGGATTTTGAAAAATTTCTAAAGTCGTTCGCCTGGGATCTGGAGTGTCCTGGGTTTTTTTAGGTTCAATGCCTGACTCCATGCTCGGAGGATAGATAATCTCTTCTCGAAGATGAGTGTTCGGCTCGTGGGGCTCGGAGATCCGAACATAGTTTGTTTTTAGCATACGAGGGGTGATATCCTCAACTTGCTCTTCCACGACAGTCACCGGGTGGGTGACCGGTGGGGACTTGATTTCCCTCTGATCGGGTTTAAGCCCAATCAGATCGTAATCCGTTGCGACCCCCAGAGCGGCGATGCGATCTAGCAATTCGTTTAAAGACGAGACATCTGCCAGATCCATCTTATCGACGCTTTCGGGGTTAATGCGGAGATGATTCTCGGCAATCCGGGAGGCCGCCTTGGGCTTAATGGTCGGGCGGGCGCCTATGGTGAAATTGCCGATCGGGAGGATCTGTCTAGGAACTAGGGCCCTTCCAGAGGTGATTTTGTCATTGACGACGAGGCGAGCCATCGCTCCTTCTATCGACAACACAGAGTAACTCTCAATGAAAGCACCAATGTCGGTTTCAAAACCGGCCGATTTCGGGTAGGGGGTCACGAACTGTGGGCCTGAGGATCGAAGGTAATAGGAGGCGGGGGACATGATGTTTACCTAGGTTCGGGCCCTCTTAACGGAGGTAATACCCTACTTCCTGCTTGATTAACTTGGATGAATATGAGGATTACAAGAGTTGATCTACCTCGAGATCGTAATGGCTAAACCCTAGATGTCTAGCCTGTATGATTATGATTACCTCTACGGACTAAACCCTCCGGTTTATATAGACACCGAAGGGGCCTAGGGTTGTACAGAGTCGGTTTACAGAGAAAGAAATCTTCACATTCGAACGCCAAGCTTGCCATCCACGCAAAGGAGAGTCCATCCGGACACGGGGGAAGGCCTTCTATCTTGTATCTTCTTGGCCCATTAGTCCGGCCCATATCACATAGCCCGGACGCCCGGGGAACCCCTAATTCAGGACTCCCTCACGAACCGCATGTCCGAAGATGGAAGTTTGGAGCACACCGGACTCTCCGCTGCAAACCGCTCTATCGAAGATCTGGAGGTGATTGTTTCCGCAGCGAACTCGGAATCAGACCGGGTTCCTCCTATCACTCAAAGGCCGGACTCGCCCCTGACTCTAGCTCCACGGACTCTCGTTTCCCCGTCCAAACCTCACTCTTAAATGAGGCATTGGACTTAATGCGATCCCTCGCCATCATAGAGGAATCACCTCCGAATTGCGCCCAGCCTGGACTAGGGGCTGAAAGCGGGGAATTTTATGTCCCACCCACCACCCACTTCATAGCCACTGTCGAAGATTTAACTGACATGCTGGACTACGCCTTCGAAGACATCGACAGCATTGACGACGATGCCAGAGATGAACAAGGCCAAGACCCGCAGTTTAGGGAATGTTGGATGGCCACCTCCACATATGACGTGTATATGGTGGACACATCCAAAGAGGATGACGGCGACGGCAGGAAGGATTCGGTTGAGGACAAGCCTGCTGAGGCACCTCCAAAACGTCGACGTCAGCAGCGCCGCTCAAAATCACGTTGCGAAAAAGACAACAATACCGGCACCGGAGACAATGACAGTCCGAAGAACGCCGAAAACCCCGAAGCCCACGTCCGAACATGATGATATGGAAGATAGGCAAGTTAACCTCGACGATCCGGTCGGGAACGAGGACTAGGAAGATAGTAATTATCTACCGCTCTCCGAGGACGATGTGAGCCTCGGCGACGAAGACTTCATCGTGCCATAGGAACCACTCGAGCAGGAGCACTTTAAGCGCCAGCTAATCGCTACTGCGAGAAGCCTAAAAAGGAAGCAGCAATAGCTCGAAGCCGAACAGGATACACTCAACGACAGATGGACCCAAGTCCTAGCCGCCGAAGAGTATGGCCTTCAACGCCCAACAAAGAGTTATCCGAAGCGTTGGCTACTACCACAATTTGATGATGAGGCCCTCGAGCCCACACTGTCAAGACATGACCGTGCTGATGAACCAGACCGGCCACCACGCGGGCGAGATAAAGCGGCCACCTACGTCGAACACCAACCCGCACCACCTCGCTGTAGAGGCAGAGAGACAACGGGTCCAGGATACACCTACGACCTATGACAGGACCTGGACAATAGAGTAGGCCAAGCCAGATCAATCTATGGATCAAGGGGGCGTGCCCCAACGCGAGAAGTCGGCCATCAGGCCTGGAGCGACAGGCACAACCTCACCCAGGCCGAAAATCGCATACGGACTTCATCCGAACTGCGTCGCAACGCCGCCCGATATAGAGGCGCCGCACACCCCTTATGCTTCACTGATGAGGTAATGGAGCACCAGTTCCGAGAAGGGTTTAAACCTGTGAACATTGAATCATACGATGGAACGACAGATCCCGCGGTATGGATCGAAGATTTTCTTCTCCACATACACATGGCTCGCGGTGACGATCTCCATGCCATCAAGTACCTCCCCCTCAAACTCAAGGGACCAGCACGACACTAGTTAAACAGCCTCCCAGAAAACTCCATTGGTAGCTGGGAAGATTAGGAAGACGCCTTTAGAGACAACTTCCAAGGTACCTATGTTCGACCTCCAGACGCCGATGACCTTAGTCACATAGTCCAGCAACCCGGAGAGTCAGCCAGGAAGCTCTGGACCAGGTTCTTAATTAAAAAGAACCAAATTGTAGACTGTTCGGATGCTGAGCCCTTGCGGCCTCTAAACACAGCGTCCGGGACGAGTGGCTCACCCGACACCTCGGCCAAGAAAAACTGAAGTCCATGGCAGCTCTCACCGCACTTATGACCCGCTTTTGCGCGGGAGAAGATAGCTGGCTAGATCGTAGAAGCAACAGGACCAGCGACCCCGGCAGCTCTGAAGCCAGAGATGGCAATGGCAGGCCACGACGCAATAAACACAAGCGTTGAAACAACAATGCAGATACCGAAGACACGGCGATCAACGCCGGATTCAGTGGCTCTAAACTCGGTCAGCGGAAGAAGCCATTCAAAGGAAACAAAGATGGTCCATCTAGTTTGGACGAATACTAGATCGGCCCTACCAGATCCATGGCACCCCTGACAAGCCCGCCAATCATACCAACAGAAATTGTTGGGTCTTTAAACAGGCCGGAAAGCTAAACACCGAACACAAGGGGAAAGGGCCGCCCAGCGAGGATGATGACGAGCCTCGCCCATCAAACACGGGGGGGGCAAAAGAAATCCCCCCCCCCAAGGTAAAAACAGTGAATATGATCTATGTCACTCATATCCCCAAGGGGGAGCGCAAGCGCACACTAAGGGACGTATACGCCATAGAGCCAGTCGACCCAAAATTCAACCCATGGGCAGCGTGTCCGATCACTTTTGATCGCAGAGACCACCCGACCAGTATCCGCCATGGAGGTTCGGCAGCATTGGTCCTTGACCCAATCATCGACGGATTCCACCTCACACGAGTCCTCATGGACGGCGGTAGCAGTCTCAACCTGCTTTATCAGGACACTGTCCGTAAAATGGGCATTGATCCTTCAAGAGTCAAGCCCACTAAAACTACCTTTAAAGGAGTAATACCAGGCATAGAGGCGCGCTGCACAGGGTCCATAATGCTGGAGGTAGTCTTCGGCTCACCGGATAATTTCCGAAGCGAAGACTTGATCTTCGACATCGTCCCTTTCCGCAGTGGATACCACGCACTACTCGGACGAACCGCGTTCGCCTGCTTCAATGCGGTCCCACACTATGCTTATCTAAAGCTCAAGATGCCCGGACCACGCGGCGTAATAACAGTCAATGGAAACATGGAGTGCTCCCTCAGTACTAAGGAGCATACCGCGGCCCTCGCAGTGGAAATACAGGGTGGGCTTATCAAGCCGAATACTATATCGGCAGTCAAGCCCCCGGACACTGTCAAACGAGTCCGGTCTACCCTGCAGAATGACAGTCCGGCTCGTCTAGAGCTAGATTAGCAATTCGGCCTCCGTCAAGACCCCAACCTGATTGTGGCACACGTACCGTGTGTACATAACTACGCACTAAAGATACCATGGGCAAAGACGGAGACACAATAAAAGCAAGGTCCTCAATACGGCTCGACCTTATCCGGACCCCCATATTCTTCCTTTCTTCTTCTGATTTTTATTTTTCAGGTTCTTCACAACCCATATCACCTTTTGATGGTGCCAAGGGCCCTTTTCCAGGCCCCTTATGTTTACTCGATCGTTGATCCTCTCAAAGGATCACACACCAAGGCGAAAAGCGGCGCAGACGTGCGGCAGAGTGTCCAAAGGATCTTTAAGATCACCTTTTCCTTTTTTAGGACCTGTATACAGCTTTCCCTTGTTCCCAAAATCTTGGCATGTAAAATATCCTTGATAATTATGGCATTCTCTGTAAAGAGCACGTTTGATATATCAATCAGAATATAGCGGAAACAGTTTTGTCCTGCCTTATTCCGTATTGGCCTACTCCATAATCTATATTCCGTCTTCGCGACTGATTGACATATACACATTGGCATTAATCGCCAGGGGCTTTAGGCGGCCACGCATATTCAAAAATAAAAGTCTGAACACTTTTCATAGTACACTTCGGTGTCCCGAATACCACATTATATGCATTGGCTCCGAATCATGTCTTTGGTCAATAGTTGGGTTGCCCAGCTCCTGTGGTTACCACCTTACGTTCCGCTCGTTCGGCTAAGGTAGTAAAGGGAGAATTACTGTGATTGTGTTTCTGGTTCGTCCAGTAAAACACCTCAGTAGAGAAAGCCGAAAACTGACTGTCACGATATAGCGAAAGTTGGTCAGCGGTTCGGTGACTTACTAAATCTTTTGCGATTTTTGTTCTGTATTATACAAAGGACTGGCATCTACCCGGTCACGCGCCCAAAGCATCCAAATACAGAGAGCCGCACGCGCACTAGGGGCTAGCTCATAGTCCCATAGTCAAACTCCTATGGCTAAGTGAGAGCGATAAAGTCACATAGTCTGATTGCCTAGTTCGCTGCATGATCACCTCCTTTACGGACCAAGACGTTGGGACAAGTGTGGTCATGTGCTATTCCGAACAACCCCGTAGTATCTACGTGGGGGCTGAAGCCGACGACTGGAAAACTTTCAGGTTCAATAAACAGCCGCACAGGAGGAAAATAATTTGAGATACACAAGGAAATATATTACAAAAGCCTTGTTTCATAACACAAAGTCTGGGCAGCCCCGGATACATTCATTCAAATATCATATCCTTCGAGCATTAACCCTCTATTAAACGAGCTCCTTCTAGGACATCTTCAAAATAGCGCTCCGGCTTGCGATAGTCCTTGCCTTCGGGCGGTCCTTCAACTGCTACGACGGCGGCCTTCATCTTTGCCCAATGCATCTTCACACGGGCAAAGGCCATCCGGGAACCCTCAATACACGAGGATCGCTTGACATCTTCAATTCGCGATAGGGCGTCGGTGAGCCGCTTGACCAAGCCGAAGTAGCTGCCAGGAATGGGTTCGGCTGGCCATAACTGGACTATGATGTCCTTCATGGCCAGTCCGGACATCCTATGCAGCCCCGCCAGCTGCGCCATCTGGTCGTTCAACGACGCTGGACGCTCTGGCGCCAGATACTGCGACCAGAAGAGTTTCTCTGTCGTGTTCCCCTCTTGGGCCCGGAAAAACTTCGCAGTGTCAGCAGCACTCCCCGGAAGATCCGCAAACGCATCTGGAGAACTCCACAATCGAGTAAGCAGGGCATATTCTTGACTGCCAAATTTACTCTGCAAAAGAAAGGGCTTACCAGTCGCTATCTGCTCAGCCTGGTTGATCTCCTCGCGAGGCGCCCGGGACTCAGTCCGCGCCTCCCTGGCCTCTTGAAGAGCCTTGGAGAGTTCGACTGCTTGAGCCTTATTCTCCTTCTCCAAGGCCTCACATTTGCGGGCAGCGTCCTCGAGCTCTTGCTCGACCTCGGTCACCCTCTCCTCATACTGGCGGCGGGTGGCCTGCTCGGCCTTCAAATCTACAACCGCTTTATCAGCTGTCGCTCCACTAACTCTTGCCTGCTCTTGGGCTTGCTACAGGGCACCCTTGAGAGTCTCAACCTCGGCCGCACTACCTGTAAATCATTTAAACAAGGAAGTGTGTTAGCGTAAAACTCCACACTGGAATACAATTTTAATCATACAAATACCTACCTTGCGCCTCATCGAACCTCTTGTTAATACGGTCGAGGTCATCATCGGCCAGCTTCAGCTTCTGTTTGAGCTCAGAAACTTCAGCGGCCTGGGCAGTCGCCGCCAACGAGAAGCCTATACATTTAATAGATATGTACGTCACCTTCTGCGATATTCATTTGATCCTCTGTTCGTCTTTTTTCAAAACCGAACAGTCTCAGGGGCTACTATCTATATACACGCACAAGTTTTTTCATATAAAAGGCGTCTTACGTCGCATACCTCAAAGCCTGTCAGTAGGCTGGTAAAGGCTTCATTCAGCCCGCTCTTGGCGGACCGAATCTTCTCAACCACCGAACCCATCAGGGAACGGTGCTCCTCCACGACGAAAGCATGTCGAACTGCTTCCGTCAGGATGTGCGGCGCCTCCGGATTAATGGAGGTTGCCGGCGGAGTCGGCGCTCCCCCCTCCTTCAAAGGGGGCTGCCCACTTGTTTCCGAAGCCGTACTGGTCTATGGAATGGTGTCCGGCTGGGGGCCAGATTGGTCATGGCCCCTGTTGTCAGTCTCCATAGGGGTTGGTTCCCCTATGTTCTCGGCAGCCGAGGTTTTACCCTCCGGCGCCATCTCGATGGCCTCCCGCACCTCCCCATGGCCTGGAGAGGCTTTTCAGGACAGCACTTCAGTGTCATCCATAGCGGTTGGCGGGGAGGCTCGTGGAGGCGTCTCGCTCTCCACCATCCCCGGCTCTACCGAATTCCCCGAAGACGACGATTGGGGAAAATCGCGGGCCGGACTGAGGTACACAAAAAAATGTTAGAATCACGATTATAAAACCAAACATACGTATAGTATCCTTGGTACTTACGATGTGGCCAGGGGCTTCGATATGGGGCGCCATTCGGGGAGGGCTTCGGCGTCCGAATCCGAATCATCCGGAAGGGATATTTTCTCCCTCTTGGACGCCTCCGCTCCTGGGTCTGTAGAGGCCGCCCTTTTCTTCTCCCTCCCCTTAGGGGGGAAATGTTCTCTTCCTCCTCCTCCTCATCGTCTTCGTCTCCCTCGTGGGAGGAGAGAGCTTCGACGTCTTCGGACATAGAGTCCGAAATACCTTTTCGGCGGAGGCCACCTTTGGGCTCCTTGCCTTTCTTCTTGGCCTTCTTCCCTGGCGCCTGATACGGTGCCGGGATCAGCATCCTCGCTAATAGGGGAGTGGCTGGTTTTCTGGTAGCGGCGCCGGACACCTGATCCGCTCCGCCTTCACTATCCAGCCCTGAATAAGGAATAGGTGTCTCAGTATACCCCTTGACTTGTGGATCAAAATTATGTTCGAAAGTAAGAAGCCTACCTCAGTGGCTGGATGCGCACTGTCAAGACCAATATCTTTGGTCTTCTCCGGCCATGACTTCTGGGCCTTAAAAAGAAATTTCCAGATCTCTTCATGCGTTGTACCGAAGAAGCGTTGCAGGGTTCAGGGGCCGTCCGGATTATACTCCCACATGCGGAGAGGTCGGCGTTGACATGGGAGGATCTGGCGGAAGAGCATCACCTGGATCACGTCGGTGAGACTGGTGTGTTTCTTTATCATACTCTTGATGCGCTTTTGCAGCGTCATCACTTCATCGGTCGACCCCCAGTCCAGACCCTTGTTGGTCCAAGACGCGAGCCGCATGGGAGGCCCGGATCCAAATTCTGGGGCGGCCGCCCATTTGGTACCATGAAGCTCAGTGATGTAGAACCACTCTTGCTGCCACACCTTCACGGTCTCCACAAAGGCCCCCTTGGGCCAAGTGGTGTTGGGGAGTTTGCTCACCATGGCGCCGCCGCAGTCGGCGTCCTGCCCGTCAACCACCTTCGGCTTCACATTGAAAACTTTGAGCCACGGGCCGAAGTGGGGTGGAATGCGGAGGAGCACCTCACACATGACGATGAACGCCGAGATGTGAAGGAAGGAGTTTGGGGCTAGATCGTGGAAATATAGTCCATAATAGAACATCAGTCCGTGGACAAAGGGGTAAAGTGGGAACCCTAGGCCACGAAGAAATTGAGGAATGAATACAACCCTCTCGTCGGGCTCTGGTGTGGGGATGATTTGCTCTTTGGCTGGGAGCCTATGTGCGATTTCCGCGGTCAAATACTTCGCCTCCCGGAGCTCCTTAATGTCCTTCTCCGCGACGGAGGAAGCCACCCACTTGCCCTAAGAACCAGATCCTGAAGGAAATATGCCCTAGAGGCAATAATAAAGTTATTATTTATTTCCTTATATCATGATAAATGTTTATTATTCATGCTAGAATTGTATTAACCGGAAACTTGATATATGTGTGAATACATAAACAAACAGAGTGTCACTAGTATGCCTCTACTTTGACTAGCTCGTTAATCAAAGATGGTTAAGTTTCCTAGTCATAGACATGTGTTGTCATTTGATTAACGGGATCACATCATTAGATAATGATGTGATTGACTTGACCCATCCGTTAGCTTAGCACGATGATCGTTTAGTTTGTTGCTATTGCTTTCTTCATGACTCATACATGTTCCTATGACTATGAGATTATGCAACTCCCGAATACTGGAGGAACACTTAGTGTGCTATCAAACGTCACAACGTAACTGGGTGATTATAAAGATGCTCTACAGGTGTCTCCGATGGTGTTTGTTGGGTTGGCATAGATCGAGATTAGGATTTGTCACTCCGTGTTTCGGAGAGGTATCTCTGGGCCCTCTCGGTAATGCACATCACTATAAGCCTTTCAAGCAATGTGAGTAATGAGTTAGTTGCGGGATGATGCATTACGGAACGAGTAAAGAGACTTGTCGGTAACGAGATTGAACTAGGTATTGAGATACCGACGATCGAATGTCGGGCAAGTAACATACCGATGACAAAGGGAACAACGTATGTTGTTATGCGGTTTGACCGATAAAGATCTTTGTAGAATATGTAGGAACCAATATGAGCATACAGGTTCCGCTATTGGTTATTAACCGGAGATGAGTCTCGTTCATGTCTACATAGTTCTCGAACCCGTAGGGTCCGCACGCTTAACGTTCGATGATGATTGGTATTATGAGTTTATGTGATTTGATGAACCGAAGGTTGTTCGGAGTCCCGGATGAGATCACGGACATGACGAGGAGTCTCGAAATGGTTGAGAGGTAAAGATTCATATATTGGAAGGTTGCATTCGGACATCGGAATGGTTCCGAGTGGTTCGGGCATTTTTCCGGAGTACCGGGAGGTTACCGGAACCCCCCGGGAGAAGTAATGGGCCTATTGGGCCTTATTGGAGAGGAGAAAGGGCCACGTGGGAGGGGCGCCCTTCCCCTTGCCCAAACCGAATTGGACTAGGGGAGGGGGTCGGCCCCCCTCTTTCCTTCCCCCTCTCTCTCCCTCCCCTTTCCCTCCGGTGGGAGAAAGGAAAAGGGGGGACCGAATCCTACTTGGACTAGGAGTCCAAGTAGGACCCCCCCTTGGTGCGCCCAACCTGGCCAGCCTCCTCTCTCCCTCCCTCCTTTATATACGTGGCCAGGGGGCACCCCAATAACACAACAGACAATCTCTTAGCCGTGTGCGGTGCTCCCCTCCATAGTTACACACCTCGGTCATATCGTCGTAGTGCTTAGGTGAAGCCCTGCGCCGGTAACTTCATCATCACCGTCGCCATGCCATCGTGCTGACGGAACTCTCCCTCGGCCTCAACTGGATCAAGAGTACGAGGGATGTCATCGAGCTGAACGTGTGCTGAACGTGGAGGTGTCGTACGTTCGGTACTTGGATCAGTTGGATCGCGAAGAAGTTTGACTACATCAACCGCGTTACTAGACGCTTCTGCTTTCGGTCTACGAGGGTACGTAGACAACACTCCCCCTCTCGTTGCTATGCATCACCTAGATGGATCTTGCGTGTGCGTAGGATTTTTTTTTTAATTACTACGTTCCCCAACAGTGGTATCAGAGCCAGGTTTATGCGTAGATGTTATATGCACGAGTAGAACAGAAAGAGTTATGGGCGATAATAGTCATACTGCTTACCAGCATGTCATACTTTGATTTGGCAGTATTGTTGGATGAAGCGGCCCGGACCGACATTACGCATACGCTTATGCGAGACTGGTTCTACCGATGTGCTTTGCACACAGGTGGCTGGCGGGTGTCAGTTTCTCCAACTTTAGTTGAATCGAGTGTTACTACGCCCGGTCCTTGTTGAAGGTTAAAACAACACATTCGACAAAAAAAATCGTTGTGGTTTTGATGCGTAGGTAAGAACGGTTCTTGCTAAGCCCGTGGCAGCCACGTAAAACTTGCAACAACAAAGTAGAGGACGTCTAACTTGTTTTTGCAGGGCATGTTGTGATGCGATATGGTCAAGACGTGATGATATATAAATTGTTGTATGAGATGATCATGTTTTGTAACAGTTATCGGCAACTGGCAGGAGCCATATGGTTGTCGCTTTATTGTATGAAATGCAATCGCCATGTAATTGCTTTACTTTATCACTAAGCGATAGCGATAGTCATAGAAGCAATAGTTGGCGAGACGACAACGATGCTTCGATGGAGATCAAGGTGTCAAGACGGTGACGATGGTGATCATGACGGTGCTTTGGAGATGGAGATCAAAGGCACAAGATGATGATGGCCATATCATATCACTTATATTGATTGCATGTGATGTTTATCCTTTATGCATCTTATTTTGCTTAGTATGGCGGTAGCATTATAAGATGATCTCTCACTAAATTTCAAGGTATAAGTGTTCTCCCTGAGTATGCACTGTTGCGATAGTTCTTCGTGCTGAGACACCACGTGATGATCGGGTGTGATAAGCTCTACGTTCACATACAACGGGTGCAAGCCAGTTTTGCACATGCAGAATACTCGGGTTAAACTTGATGAGCCTTGCATATGCAGATATGGCCTCGGAACACTGGAGACCGAAAGGTCGAGCGTGAATCATATAGTAGATATGATCAACATAGTGATGTTCACCATTGAAAACTACTCCATCTCACGTGATGATCGGACATGGTTTAGTTGATTTGGATCACGTGATCATTTAGATGACTAGAGAGATGTCTATCTAAGTGGGAGTTCTTAAGTAATATGATTAATTGAACTTTAATTTATCATGAACTTAGTCCTGATAGTATTTGCATATCTATGTTGTAGATCAATAGCTCGCGATGTAGTTCCCTGTTTATTTTTTGATATGTTCCTAGAGAAAAACTATGTTGAAAGATGATAGTAGCAATGATGCGGACTAGGTCCGTGATCTGAGGATTATCCTCATTGCTGCACACAAGAATTATGTCCTTGATGCACCGCTAGGTGACGGACCTATTGCAGGAGCAGATACAGATGTTATGAACGTTTGACAAAGCTCGGTATGATGACTACTTGATAGTTTAGTGCACCATGCTTTACGGCTTAGAACCGGGACTTCAAAAATATTTTGAACGCCACGGAGCATATAAGATGTTCCAAGAGTTGAAATTGGCATTTCATACTCATGCCCGTGTCGAGAGGTATGAGACCTCTGATAGTACTTTGCCTACAAAATGGAGGAGAATGGCTGAACCAGTGAGCATGTGCTCAGATTGTCTGGGTACTACCATTGCTTGAATCAAGTGGGAGTTAATCTTCCAGATAATATAGTAATTGATAAAGTTCTCTAGTCACTATCACCAAGTTACTAGAACTTCGTGATGAACTATAATATGCAAGGGATGATGAAAGTAATTCCTGAGCTCTTCGCAATGTTGAAATTGGCGAAGGTAGAAATCAAGAAAGAGCATCAAGTGTTGATGGTTTACAAGACCACTAGTTTCAAGGAAAAAGGGCAAAAGAATAGAAAGGGAACTTCAAGAAGAATGACAAACAAGTTGTCACTCCCGTGAAGAAACCCAAAGCTAGACTCAAACCTGAAACTAAGTGCTTCTATTGCAAAGGAAATGGTCACTGGAAGTGGAACTGCCCTAGATACTTGGCGGATAGGAAGGATGGCATAGTGAACAAAGGTATATTGGATATACATATTATTGATGTGTACTTTACTAGTGTTTATAGCAACCCCTCGGTATTTGATACTGGTTCAGTTGCTAAGAGTAGTAACTCGAAACGGGAGTTGCAAAATAAACAGAGACTAGTTAAGGGCGAGGTGATGATGTGTGTTGGAAGTGATTCCAAGGTTGATAAGATCACCATCGCACACTCCCTTTACCTATGGGATTAGTGTTGAACCTAAAATAAATGTTCTTTGGTGTTTGCGTTGAGCATGAATATGATTGGATCATGTTTATTGCAATACGATTATTCATTTAAGTCAAAGAATAATTGTTGTTCTATTTACATGAATAAAACCTTCTATGGTCATACACTCAATATAAATGGTTTATTGAATCTCGATCGTAGTGATACACATATTCATAATATTGAAGCCAAAAGATGCAAAGTTAATAATGATAGTGCAACTTATTTGTGGCACTGCCGTTTAGGTCATATTGGTGTAAAGCGCATGAAAAAACTCCATGCTGATGGGCATTTGGAATCACTTGATTATGAATCACTTGATGCTTGCGAACCATGCCTCATGGGCAAGATGACTAAGACTCCGTTCTCCGAAACAATGGAGCGGGCAACTGACTTATTGGAAATAATACATACTGATGTATGCGGTCCGATGAGTGTTGAGACTCGCGGCGGGTATCGTTATTTTCTGACCTTCACAGATGATTTGAGCAGATATGGATATATCTACTTGATGAAACATAAGTCTGAAACATTTGAAAAGTTCAAAGAATTTCAGAGTGAAGTGGAAAATCATCGTAACAAGAAAATAAAGTTTCTACGATCTGATCACGGAGACGAATATTTGAGTTACGAGTTTGGTCTTCATTTGAAACAATGTGGAATAGTTTTGCAACTCACACCACCTAGAACACCACAGCGTAATGGTGTGTCCGAACGTCATAACCGTACTTTATTAGATATGATGCGATCTATGATGTCTCTTACCGATTTATCACTATCGTTTTGGGGTTATGCATTAGAGACAGCTGCACTCACGTTAAATAGGGCACTATCTAAAGTCCGTTGAGGCGACACAGTATGAAATGTGGTTTGGCAAGAAACCTAAGCTGTCGTTTCTTAAAGTTTGAGGCGGCGATGCTTATGTGAAAAAGTTTCAACCTGATAAGCTCGAACCCAAATCGGAGAAGTGCATCTTCATAGGATACCCAAAGGAAATTGTTGGGTACACCTTCTATCACATATCCGAAGGCAAGATATTCGTTGCTAAAATGGATACTTTCTAGAGAAGGAGTTTCTCTCGAAAGAAGTGAGTGGGACGAAAGTAGAACTTGATGAGGTAATTGTACCTGCTCCCTTATTGGAAAGTAGTTCATCACAGAAATCAGTTCCAGTGATTCCTACACCAATTAGTGAGGAAGCTAATGATGATGATCATGAAACTTCAGATCAAGTTACTACCGAACCTTGTCGGTCAATCGGAGCACGTTCCGCACCAGAGTGGTACGGTAATCCTGTTGTGGAAGTCATGTTACTAGACCATGACGAACCTACGAACTATGAGGAAGCGATGATGAGCCCAGATTTCGCGAAATGGCTTGAGACCATGAAATCTGAGATGGGATACATGTATGAGTACAAAGTGTGGACTTTGATTGACTTTCCCGATGATCGGTGAGCCATTGAGATTAAATGGATCTTCAAGAGGAAGACAGACGTTGATAGTAGTGTTACTATCTACAAAGCTAGAATTGTCACAAAATGTTTTCGACAAGTTCAAGGTGTTGACTACGATGAGAGTTTCTCACTCGTATCTATGCTTAAAGTCTGTCCGAATCATGTTAGCAATTGCCGCATTTTATGAAATTTGGCAAATGGATGTCAAAACTGCATTCCTGAATGGATTTCTTAAAGAAGAGTTGTATATGATGCAACCAGAAGGTTTTGTCAATCCGAAAGATGCTAACAAAGTGTGTAAACACCAGCGATCCATTTATGGACTGGTGCAAGCATCTCGGAGTTGGAATGTACGCTTTGATAGTGTGATCAAAGCATATAGTTTTATACAGACTTGCGGTGAATCCTGTATTTACAAGAAAGTGAGTGGGAGCACTACAACCTTTCTGATAAGTATATGTGAATGACATATTGTTGATCGTAAATGATGTAGAATTTTCTGGAAAGCATAAAAGGAGTGTTTGAAAGGAGTTTTTCAAAGAAAGACCTCGATGAAGCTGCTTACATATTGAGCATCAAGACCTATAAAGATAGATCAAGATACTTGATAAGTTTTTTCAATGAGTACATACCTTGACAAATTTTTGAAGTAGTTCAAAATGGAACAATCAAAGAAGGAGTTCTTGCCTGTATTGCAAGGTGTGAAATTGAGTAAGACTCAAAGCCCGACCACGGTAGAAGATAGAAAGAGAATGAAAGTCATTCCCTATGCCTCAGCCATAGGTTCTATAAAGTATGCCATGTTGTGTACCAGATCTATTGTATACCCTACACTGAGTTTGGCAAGGGAGTACAATAGTGATCTAGGAGCAGATCACTGGACAGCGGTCAAAATTATCCTTAGTGGAATAAGGATATGTTTCTCAATTATGGAGGTGACAAAAGGTTCGTCGTAAAGGGTTACGTCGATGCAAGTTTTGACACTGATCCAGATGACTCTAAGTCTCAATCTGGATACATATTGAAAGTGGGAGCAATTAGCTAGAGTAGCTCCGTGCAGAGCATTGTTGACATAGAAATTTGCAAAATACATACGGATCTGAATATGGCAGACCCGTTGACTAAACTTCTCTCACAAGCAAAACATGATCACACCTTAGTACTCTTTGGGTGTTAATCACATGGCGATGTGAACTAAGATTACTGACTCTAGTAAACCCGTTGAGTGTTGGTCACATGACGATGTGAACTATGGGTGTTAATCACATGGTGATGTGAACTATTGGTGTTAAATCACATGGCGATGTGAACTAGATTATTGACTCTAGTGCAAGTGGGAGACTAAAGGAAATATGCCCTAGAGGCAATAATAAAGTTATTATTTATTTCCTTATATCATGATAAATGTTTATTATTCATGCTAGAATTGTATTAACCGGAAACTTGATACATGTGTGAATACATAGACAAACAGAGTGTCACTAGTATGCCTCTACTTTGACTAGCTCGTTAATCAAAGATGGTTAAGTTTCCTAGCCATAGACATGTGTTGTCATTTGATTAACGGGATCACATCATTAGAGAATGATGTGATTGACTTGACCCATCCGTTAGCTTAGCACGATGGTCGTTTAGTTTGTTGCTATTGCTTTATTCATGACTCATACATGTTCCTATGACTATGAGATTATGCAACTCCCGAATACCGGAGGAACACTTAGTGTGCTATCAAACGTCACAACGTAACTGGGTGATTATAAAGATGCTCTACAGGTGTCTCCGATGGTGTTTGTTGGGTTGGCATAGATCGAGATTAGGATTTGTCACTCCGTGTTTCGGAGAGGTATCTCTAGGCCCTCTCGGTAATGCACATCACTATAAGCCTTTCAAGCAATGTGACTAATGAGTTAGTTGTGGGATGATGCATTACGGAACGAGTAAATAGACTTGCCGGTAACGAGATTGAACTAGGTATTGAGATACCGACGATCGAATCTCGGGCAAGTAACATACCGATGACAAAGGGAACAACATATGTTGTTATGCGGTTTGACCGATAAAGATCTTCGTAGAATATGCAGGAACCAATATGAGCATCCAGGTTCCGCTATTGGTTATTGACCGGAGATGAGTCTCGGTCATGTCTACATAGTTCTCGAACCCGTAGGGTCCGCACGCTTAACGTTCGATGACGATTGGTATTATGAGTTTATGTGATTTGACGAACCGAAGGTTGTTCGGAGTCCCGGATGAGATCACGGACATGACGAGGAGTCTCGAATGGTCGAGAGGTAAAGATTCATATATTGGAAGGTTGCATTCGGACATCGGAATGGTTCCGAGTGGTTCGGGCATTTTTCCGGAGTACCGGGAGGTTACCGGAACCCCCCGGGAGAAGTAATGGGCCTATTGGGCCTTATTGGAGGAGAGGAGAAAGGGCCATGTGGGAGGGGCGCCCTTCCCCTTGCCCAAACCGAATTGGACTAGGGGAGGGGGCCGGCCCCCCTCTTTCCTCCCCCCCTCTCTCTCCCTTCCCTTTCCCTCCGGTGGGAGAAAGGAAAAAGGGGGGACCGAATCCTACTTGGACTAGGAGTCCAAGTAGGACCCCCCTTGGCGCGCCCAACCTGGCCGGCCTCCTCTCTCCCTCCCTCCCTTATATACATGGACAGGGGGCACCCCAATAACACAACAGACAATCTCTTAGCCGTGTGCGGTGCCCTCCTCCACAGTTACACACCTCGGTCATATCGTTGTAGTGCTTAGGTGAAGCCCTGCACCGGTAACTTCATCATCACCGTCGCCACGCCGTCGTGCTGACGAAACTCTCCCTCGGCCTCAACTAGATCAAGAGTACGAGGGACGTCATCGAGCTAAACGTGTGCTGAACGCGGAGGTGCCGTACGTGCGGTACTTGGATTTGTTGGATCGCGAAGAAGTTCGACTACATCAACCGCGTTACTAAACGCTTCCGCTTTCGGTCTACGAGGGTACGTAGACAACACTCTCCCCTCTTGTTGCTATGCATCACCTAGATGGATCTTGTGTGTGCATAGGATTTTTTTTGAAATTACTACGTTCCCTAACAGATCCGGACATGGCTGGGAGAGTTGGGCGGTGGGAAAGGTTGAGGCTTGAGCGCTGGAGCTCGAGGATGGGAAGGCTGAGGAAGAAAGAAGGCGTGGAGTAAAAATATGGATCTTTATCCGCTTAATAGGCAGTGAATATCAAGCGCCCCTTGTTAGCCTTAAAACTCGCCTATTCCCAAAGGGGCCGCGCGTATGGCGCGGTTGGATTACCCAAACCCGTATTGATGAAAATCCTGCAATAAGGGGTTACGATCTCTGCTTTGACAAGGCGTGTCAATAAATGGCAGCGTCCTGAAACACGAAGCGGGAGGCCAACAAAAAATGGCTCAAAATAATAAAGAGGCCAGACGCGACGTTTCATCAAAAAGGCCGTCGTCGGGTATACCTTATTAACTATTGTATCCTTGTGGTTGAGGGTTATAACTATCATACCGAGCCGGATTCAGTTCTCTTGTTCGAAAGACTGCTTTGGAGTATTCGGAGGAGGAACCCGCCTTGCAATGCCGAAGACAATCTACGCGCCGAACACATCGTCATTGAAGACTGGTTCAGGGGCTACTAAGGGAGTCCTGGACTAAGGGGTCCTCGGGTGTCCGGGCTATTTGATATGGGCCGGACTGATGGGTCGTGAAGATGCAAGATAGAAGGCCTTCCCCCGTGTCCGGATGGGACTCTCCTTTGCATGGATGGCAAGCTTGGCGTCCGGATGTGTAGTTTCCTTTCTTTGTAAACCGACTCTGTACAACCCTAGGCCCCTCTGGTGTCCATATAAACTGGAGGGTTTAGTCCGTAAAGATCATCATAATCATACATGCTAGACATCTAGGGTTTAGCCATTACGATCTTGAGGTAGATCGACTTTTGTAACCCCTATACTCATCAGAGTCAATCAAGCAGGAAGTAGGGTATTACCTCCATCAAGAGGGCCCGAACCTGGGTAAACATCGTGTCCCCTTTGTCTCCTGTTACCTTCGATCCTTAGACGCACAGTTCGGGACCCCCTACCCGAGATCGGCCGGTTTTGACACCGACAATGGGCTTCCTCAAATTGCCTTAGGTCTTCGTGAGCAAGCGAGTTGAATGCACACCCACTTAGTTTCTTTTCGAGCTTTCATAAACTTATAGCTCTAGTGCATCCATTGCATGGCAATCCCTACTCACTCACATTGATATCTATTGATGGGCATCTCCATAGCCCGTTGATACGCCTAGTTGATGTGAGATTATCTCCCTCTTTTTGTCTTCTCCACAACCACCTTCTATTCCACCTATAGTGCTATGTCCATGGCTCACGCTCATGTATTGCGTGAAGGTTGAAGAAGTTTGAGAACATCAAAAGTATGAAACAATTGCTTGGCTTGTCATCGGGGTTGTGCATGATTTAAATATTTTGTGTGATGAAGATGCATCATAGCCAGACTATATGATTTTGTAGGGATAAGCTTTCTTTGGCCATGTTATTTTGAGAAGACATAATTGCCTTGTTAGTATGCTTTAAGTATTATTGTTTTTATGTCAATATTAAACTTTTGTTTTGAATCTTATGGATCTGAACATTCATGCCACAATAAAGAAAATTACATGGATAAATATGTTAGGTAGCGTTCCACATCAAAAATTCTATTTTTGTCATTTACCTACTCGAGGACGAGCAAGAATTAAGCTTGGGGATGCTTGATACGTCTCCAACATATCTATAATTTTTTATTGTTCCATGCTATTATATTATCTGTTTAGATGTTTTATATGCATTAATATGCTATTTTATATTATTTTTGGGACTAACCTATTAACCTAGAGCCCAGTGCCAGTTCCTGTTTTTTCCTTGTTTTTGAGTTTCGCAGAAAAGGAATACCAAACGGAGTCCAAACGGAATGAAACCTTCGCGATGATTTTTCTTGGACCAAAAGAAAACAGGAGAATTGGAGATGAAGTCGGAGGAGCCACGAGGCGACCACAAGGATGGAGGGCGCGCCCAGGGGAGTAGGGCGCGCCCCCACCCTTGTGGGCCCCTCGTGCACCTCCTGACCTAGTTCTTTCGCCTATATATTCCCATATATCCCCAAACCACCAGAGGCATCCACAAAAACACTTTTCCACCGCCGCAACCTTCTGTACCCATGAGATCCCATCTAGGGACCTTTTCTGGCACCCTGCCGGAGGGGGATTCGATCACGGAGGGCTTCTACATCAACTCTATTGCCCTTCCGATGAAGCGTGAGTAGTTTACCACAGACCTGCAGGTCCATAGCTAGTAGCTAGATGGCTTCTTATCTCTCTTTGATTCTCAATACCATGTTCTCCTCGATGTTCTTGGAGATCTATTCGATGTAATACTTTTTTGTGGTGTGTTCGCCGAGATCCGATGAATTGTGGATTTATGATCAGCTTATCTATGAATATTATTTGAATCTTCTCTAAATTCTTTTATGCATGATTTGATATCTTTGTAATTCTCTTCGAACTATCAATTTGGTTTGGCCAACTAGATTGGTTTTTCTTGCAATGGGAGAAGTGCTTAGCTTTGGGTTCAATCTTGCGGTGTCCTTTCCCAGTGACAGTAGGGGCATCAAGACACGTATTGTATTGTTGCCATCGAGGATAGAAAGATGGGGTTTTCATCATATTGCTTGAGTTAATTCCTCTACATCATGTCATCTTACTTAATGTGTTACTCCGTTCTTTATAAACTTAATACTCTAGATGCATGCTGGATAAAGGTCGATGTGTGGAGTAATAGCAGTAGATGCAGAATCGTTTCGGTCTACTTGACATGGACGTGATGCCTATATTCGTGATCATTGCCTTAGATATCGTCATAACTTTGCGCTTTTCTATCAATTGCTCGGCAGTAATTTGTTCACCCACCGTATTATTTGCTATCTTGAGAGAAGTCTCTAGAGAAACCTATGGCCCCTGGGTCTATTTTCCATCTTATAAGTTTTCGATCTACTATTTTGCAATCTTTTACTTTCCGATCTATAAACCAAAAATATTTACTTTATCGTTTATCTATCTCTACCAGATCTCACTTTTGCAAGTAACCGTGAAGGGATTGACAACCCCTTTATCACGTTGGGTGCAAGTTGTTTGATTGTTTGTGCAGGTATTCGGTGACTTGTGTGTTGTCTCCTACTGGATTGATACCTTGGTTCTCAAATTGAGGGAAATACTTATCTCTACTTTGCTGCATCACCCTTTCCTCTTCAAGGGAAAAACCAACGCAAGCTCAAGAAGTAGCATGCCACCGACGTGGAGCTCCGGTGGGTGCCGAATGAAATGGCAAGATCATTCGCGCTCGTCCGCCAGAAAGAGGCAGATCGGTACGTCAAGCGCTGCGAGGCAGAGGAGGCGGAATACTGCCTCCGCGTTGGGAAGACGCCGCGCACCAGGGAGCTGCTGGCGAGGGGCTGCCGGAATACTGCCCCCCAGGAGGGATTTAGTTTTAGTATTGTTCATTTTCAGTTTTATGCATTGTACCTAATAGTTAAGTATCATCACGTATATGTGATGATATTATATATATATTCTGTGATGAACTAATGAACAATTAATATATTATGAATTCCATTTTCTATTTGTTTTGTATACTAATTTGTATCTAGCTGTTATCATCCACATATACAGAATGGAAAGCATATGTACACACATTGAAACAGAATATATAAGAACGGACAACAGAGTACATACATTGAAACAGAGCAATATTATGATTGCTGTGAATACATAGCGATCCACGTCGAAACGACTCAACAAAATAAAAACGCGTCCATGAGACCATGACCAACAACCCTTGCCTACGGTAGCTCTTGGCTCTGCCTGAACTCGTGCAGGCGTTCGTCTAAGCGGTTGACACGCTCGCGGTACATCTGGAGCGCGATCTCGAGCTCCAAGTTGGCTATTTCATCGAAGATCACCAGCTCGACAATGCGAAGGCCATGTTCCTCAACTGCGCCCAGGTGGACACCTGGGCCAAGGAGGTGGTCGAGCCTAGCGATCGGCGCGTTGGCATCGAGCGGGTCGCAGACAAGGCGAACGGCGCCACCCATGCGAACGGCGCAGCGGGCGTCCGATGCAAGTACGGCGCGGCCGACCTCTGGTGCAAGTATAGCACAGAGGGCCTCTGCCCACTCCTGACAAGGAATGGGAGTACTGACAAGACGTGTACCCAGCTGCGACGCCCTGCGACAGAAGGCAAGCACCGATGGATCCGCTCTTGCTGTGCGGCGCGCCGTGCCTGTCGCTAAGCGGCGCTCCCACGGTCTTGCCGTGCGGTGAGCCGCAGCCCATCGGCGCGGACGCGCCTAGCTTGCTCTGCGGCGCGCCATCGATCATGTTGTGCGGCGAGCTGCAGCCTCTCGGCGCTGACATGCCCATCTTAATCCGCAGCGCTGAAGCGCCATGCGCCAAGGGTCTGCTCAACCTTGACGATGACGCGCATCACGGCGTCGTCCAACGTGTTGCCGGGGAGCCCTCAGCCTCGATGGGCCGTGGCACCTTCTCGTTTTGCTCGTCGACAAGATTGATGGCAGAGGCGGCGCTTTGATGGGTTGGCATACTTGGAAAAGGTGGATGTGCTGTAGGCTACGCTTGTTGCCCCGTGCGTCGCGCGCCGCCTAGGTTTATGCGCAATATCGCTGGGTGGCGGGAAACCTTTGAGGAAATGGCGGAAAACGGTGGCGTGTCCATAAAACGCCATCAATTAATGGAAACTTAGCATAGAAGAAACATCGAGCTAGCACAAGAAGTAGATGATGGTCAGATGATCATTTATCCTAGTTAATTATGCATGTAATAGTTTACTTTGGTGTGTGAAAATGTCATGTGTGTACTAGCCATCTATGCAATTGGATGTTTGCCGCGTACTGCATGCTTGCATGTTTTGGCTGGCGATGAGCTTTTAATTGATGTGACTCATTATCTTCAATTTTCACCTCGGCTCTCTCTGGCATAGGCTCAGTCTTCACCTCCACCACTCTATCTCCTATTGGCACATGTATTGATTCTCGAGGCGGCTTACCAATCAATCCACAGACGTAGGTGAGGTGTAAGGAAGCGAGGTGGTACTATTTAGCAGGAAAAGAATCCTCTTTTGTATAAACAATCACATGCTAGTTGGGTTGGATCATGGTATTTAAAGCTAGTTTGGCTGAGGCCCTTGTCAAACGAGCAGAAAAAACTAGGGCTCTCGAGCCAAGGGTGGATTGTGGGTTGCTATTTTCGATGTCAAAGGGGTTTTCTACAAAATATATGACAGACTAAGAATATCACCTCCGTTTATTAGTATGTATAGATATAAATACACACAAAAGCTACCCGGTGATTCGTTTGCATTGCACAAGAAATAATTGTTATATATTCCTATTTCTCTTGCTGTGTGCTACATATTCTATGGTACAAGAGAAACATTTTCGTTTAGATTCTTGTCGTATTTGATCTCGTAGAACTGCAGAAAACTTGGCACCTGTCATTTTGCATTTCATCATGTGTTTTGGAGTCACATGAATGCCCGAAAGTTTAAATGCTGGTCTAAAGTTGTGCCTCTGCTCTACTTTTGCGTGAAATAAATACTTGCATCAATTATACATTAAGTATGTAGTATATATGTATTAAGATTCAGGTCCGCCCCACATTTGTCGCATAATATAAGTGGAAAGCCCATATATCTTTATACGAGATAAGTGGGTTCCGTGGGCAACCCACATCTCACTAAAAGAAACCATGCAGTTTGTCTCTAAATCACCAGTTCGCAAGTAAAAAAGAAAACACATACATTCATTCTCTGAACCACCAGTTCGCAGCTGTATCAGTGATACCCGGTTGCTCCATGTGCACGACAACGTATGGAATCTCATTGTACCTAGTGGCGTAGTATCAATGCTCCCATGCTCTCTCTTTGGCCGCCCTTTGCCATTTTCGGAGTTGTCATTGTCTCCCTTGCCAGCGTCGGCACCCGCGAATCGTGTCCGGCGGGAATCCAAGGAGGCTACAACGTCGAAAATCACTTCTCCGTTGATGCGGGCTATAAATCAGAGGTGTGCGGTGTCCAGGCAGATCTAGTGGCCGCGCTCCGGTTGCTGCTCGCCACGCCCTAATCCTCCTCGAGAACATGAGTGGAGGATGGAGGGGCCGATCTTGCGGCAACAATCTCGGATCCAGGGAGGTAGGCGTTGGATCTGGTGCGTCCAAGCGAGATGATACGGGGGAGATGGGAGCTCGCCGTCGAGATGGAGGGAGGAGCTTGTCGGCGACGATCCTTAAACACGCATGCTTTTTTTCTTTTTTTCGCGGCGAGAGTTGGGAGCGAAATGTGTTCTTCTAAGTGGGATTATGTGGGCTATCGAGGGCTTGTCTACTTATTCCGTAAACAGCTGGCACTCATCCGCGGACGTCCACGTACATGATTATGCGGGGTAAATTATGGGACTCTACGGGTAGCCCACTTTCATTTATAGGCTGAATTAAAATATGTAATCTTTATATACTATGTGCGATCCATATTACTTATTGCTGAAATAGACGTGATCGGAAGAGTATATGTGTAGTATTATAAGTTTGCAAATCGGCAATGCCATCCTGGTATGCAACCCGTCAGTATCACTGTACCTGTAAAAAAGTTCCTCACTGGACGGCCGTGAGCTCATCCACGTCAGCGCGCATCACGCGTCCACGCCCACGTCATTGCCTGCGCCGGGTTGCACTCGCACCATGGTCGAAGGGGGTAGAACCGTCAGACCAAAATAACTACCCACCCCATTCTCTTCTCCCGCAAGCCCGAGACCCGCACCCATCTCGCGTCCTCCTCTTTCCCCTCCCGACTCGCAGCTTCGAAAGTCGGTCGCCGCATCCCCTTCCTCTCCAAGTCCCCGCCGCAAACCCTAGCCCCCCAATCGAGCCGAGCCCCATTCCGGTACGCCCCGATCGGCCTCGCATCCTCTCCCACCCCCAATTTGGGCGGATTTTCTGCGTTTTTTTCGTGATTTTTACCTGAGGTGGTGGTGGTGGTGAGCAGGCAGGCGGGCAGGGCGGCGCAGGGATGTTCTTCTCCGGCGACCCGACGTCGAGGAAGCGGGTGGACCTGGGCGGGCGGAGCAACAAGGAGCGCGACCGCCAGGTGCTGCTCGAGCAGACGCGCGAGGAGCGGCGCCGCCGCCTCGCACTGCGCCTCCAGAACTCCTCCGCCACCAAGATCCAGGTATGTTTGCAGCTACGCGCGAGTAGTCGGTGAATCGTGATTGCGAGGTGTGGGGTCTTCGTTGCGAGCAGGTTGGCGCTCGAGAGTCGAGGGAGGGTTTATGCGTTTCTCCAGTGCGTTGAGAGTTCACACTTTAGATCCAGTCCTTTGATCATTTTGGCCTTGGAGGGGTGTTTCGGTTCGTGTGGTCGGAGCGGAGAGCCATGCCACGTTAGAGCTTAGCTGTGGAGCCTGTGTGCCTTCTCGGCATTGTGTAAAGTTTTAGCTTGAAAAGTTCTACTGGATGCATCATATCGTTAGTGTATTTAATATGTATGTGTGCGTGATCACCTTGGTAGAGTGGATACGTTGTAGTAGGCTTGTAGCAACACCTAGCCGGCATGCTCTATTTATTTATTTGTTTTGGCATGGTGTGTCAAGGACATTTGGGGGGATTCGGGTTGCGTAGACTGTAGAGGAAATATAGCGGTTTGTATTACTTCGCAGGGTGTGATGTGGCAAATCAAGCGTGGTATGCATGTGCTCCGCTTGGGGTCACGAGCGTTGATAGTTGAGAAACTTAAATGATCTCCATTTTTGGTTTGTCCGCTTTATGTTTAAAAAGTTCATGCACGTTGTGCACCTTCGTGGACTACGGATAACAGTTAACCTAACTTTTTGTTAAACCGCCATCCTGTTTCTAGTGACAAACTGTCGCGCTGCCCTTTTCCTATATATGTCCCAAGGATTTTTTGAGCTCCACGTGTGTTTTCCTAGATACATACATTCCATGTTCTCAAAATGGAACTTGACTAATTATGAGCTGCAGAAATGCTTCAGAGGGAGGAAGGCGTTCGAATTGGCACGCTCGGAAGTTCGAAAGAACTTTTGTTCTACTTTTGGGGAACACTGCCAGAGGGTAGATAGGTAAGCATTACACCAAAGATTAAATTTATCTTTTTCTTGCCTCTCTCTCACTATCTTGTTACTAAATCAGGAACTGCTTTGGCAATAATTCTGATTTTCTTCGCCAATTGCTGTTCTTCTTCAATGCAAGTAAAGACAGTGATATTGCTATACTTTCTCAAGTCTGCAGCTTACTTCTGCAGTATGTTAAGCATGGTATGTATCATGCTACTGTTTACGAATGTTTGGCTATTCATTGTATTGTATGCAACTATTATCCTTCTGCTTCTTAGGACTTATGGTGCCCTTAAGCATATATGCTAAGTTCCTAGTGCTATTGGGTATTGACCCTCTCTCTCTCTATATTGATCAGAGATTATTTTATCTCAGTTTCTTTAGTATATGTTCATCCATCCCTGTATGATACTGCAATACAGGTATCTTATTCTCAACTTAGAGCCTTATTCCTGAGCTGATTAGCACCGTCCTGTTTTCCTAGGCACAAAGACCTATTTTTTGTTAACTATGTTTCGTGAGTAACATTCAACTGATGTGAAGTTAAAGTTTCTCTTAACTTTGATGTTATTGATTCATCTGCGAAGTCCCTCCCTTAGTCAGTTATTAGACATTTCTAGATAATACAATATATTGTCTGCTTACTCTACTAGTGTGCAGCCTCATCAGCATGTTATTGTTCCTTTTCACTGAATACCTCATCGACATGATACTATTTTTCACTACTATGGCACTGGCTATAAATTTTCTTTTGCCTTTTGTTGTAGGGGATGTTGTAAGTCTCTTTGCGGGTGTAGATTACTCCTCAGTGGAACCAGTTGTAATTCATAGGGTTAAAAGACTTGCACTCATCTGTGTGCATGCTGTTCATCAGAAGAGGTGGGTTCAAAAATCGAATGCTGGTACTTAAATATTTCTTTAGGATGTTCTTGTTTTTTATGGCACATTTCAAAATTAGATTTATTCATCTTAAGTGGAGGATGAATACTCCCTGAAGTATTGTTTCTGTGCATGACTAAGTTCCAACAACAAGGATTCATTAAATCAAAAAAATTGAATGAATTTCATTAACAGAACATTTTTTACCCCGATCTTACAATTTCTTCTGAATATACAACTGCATTGAACCAAACATTCAGTTAGCATCTCATGCGAGGGAAGTCCTACACCTTAATACGGTATAAATTTCATTTTGTGATGTCAGTAGAGGAAAACTATGCTGGATATATTTGCTTTGTTGTATTGGTATTGTGCCTATTCACTTTGTTTCTTATGTCCTGCTTCATTTTTCTTTCTGTAATTGTGTAGCTCATCTCCAGGCTCGTGGAGATGCTATTTTTCTATTACCCAAATGAAATGAACAACACTTCATTTGACTTATTTATTGTATTTTGATAGGCATGATTGGAATAATCAACTTTTGATGTCAGTGCAAAGCACATCAATGCCTTTTGTCCAATTACTAGAAGCTGTGGCTTGTTTGATAAATCCTAAGCTGCCGTGGAACTGCAAAGTAGTTGGGTATCTTCAGCAGAAAAAGATTTATTGCTTATTTCGGGGAATTATCAGTGCAGTACCGGTATGTTCTATTCCAGTATGGGCTGATATTTTGTTGTTACCAGCGTCTCTACTTTTTTAGGGAACTTATTGACCACAATATATAATCATTGAATAAGTCTGCTTTCAGTTGAAGGAATATGCCTGTATCAATACTGTTCTTCTAATCATACATACCGACCTTTTCCATGATCAGTATGCTCACATAGTTCTTTATCACTCGCACATATCTGTATACATCCTACTACAAGGTGTTGTTACTATCCCGATATACAACCTAAACTAATATAATATATTCCTTCATCACTTTGGCTATACTCATCTCGTAGTTCTAAGATTCTTCTCCAAAGCACTTTACAAGGCAATGAACCACACGATGGAAAGTGAAACTTGAATACAAAGAGAATGCATTTAGTTTTTATTTAGTATTTGTCTTTAAAAACTCGAAGTGACAAACTTCTATTCTCTTGGCAAACAAACATAAAGAAAGCATGGCAACAGCTATTATTAGCTTGGTTCTGATTTGCATTCGTTGGTATGTCCAAGTGCAGTAGCGTTTAGTTATTCTTCTTTGATTTGTTTTGTGATGGATCTGATTGTTATCCAGCAAAATGCAAGAAATATGGAGCACTGTGATATATCTGCGCTGGAGCATGTTCTCATGCTTACTGCTTCACATGTTGGTGATAGTCAATGTTGTTGTCCAGCTGTGGATCCAAGATGGAGTTTTTCCTCGCAGCTTCTATCCATTCCTTTTCTCTGGCATCGTTTGCCACACTTCAAGAAGGTGAGCTGTTTCCATGATTTCTTTTCGATATATCTTTTTTCCTCAAGACAAACTTATGCATTGAGAACATATAAACTGCAAAATGTTTTGTTTGATGCTGCAAATACGACAACTGTCATTGCATCTGAATTAGACTGTCTTAGAATATGAAGCTTTATTATGAATTTTTATAATTTCTCCATTAGAAACTTCTTCAATGAGTGATGTGCTTTAACTAATTATTTCAATGGCTGTATCTTTGATCATTCTTATTGCTTGTCACTCCAGGTTTTCTCTGCTAATGGGCTCAGCAAATACTATATTCATCAGATAGCTTGCTATTTGCCCAGTCGTGCTGATGTTCTCCCTAATGATATATCAGCTAAACAGCCAGGATATGCGTGTGTTCTTGCAAATGTACTCGAAGCTGCAACTTGGATTTTGTCCGAACCAAAGTTCGCTTCTGATAGAGTACGTGTCTACTGCTTCTACCTTTCGAGTTGCTACATCATTTTGTTTAGTTAGCGGGTAACTGACGATATTAAAGAAGGGCAAAATGTTTAAAAGGACCCTATAATTAGGGGCAGTATCAGTTAGGTTCCTGTACATGAAAACATTCTTTGCAAGTTGTGGTCTACTTCCAAAAGCATTACGTAGGTGGTTAGGCCCCAGTGTTTGCTTTTACACATTTATTTTTTCTTTTCCAATTTTTGAGCCAAGGCTGGAAGTTTGAGTCGGCAGGGAAATTTATTTGCTCCATGACAATTGCTATCCTATTTTCCTTCTCGAGTTATCATTTATGAGAATGATTGTGTTACATGAATTATACACTTTACATATATTTTTTCTACCGTCTATTCTTCATACAAGTGGGATTGATGCGGAGTGGAAAAATGCCAGTGACAGAATGGAAAAGCTTCCATGTAACTAAAAGTTGTCATACTGCAGATATTCCCTGAATTTTTTGTGTCAAAGTTGCAGCAAGGCTTTTGTAGGTTCTAGCTCTTATTGTGTCAACTGTTAAGCTTGTGTTACACTGCAAATCCTTAATTGACCATATATGTTGTTCATTATATATGTCTCTTCAGTATTCTCTTGTAATTTTTTATGCTGGTTCTTTTGATTTATATGATGAGCATTTATTTGTGTCAAAGGATTCCCAAGCAAATGTGTTTTTCTGCTTGTTGTGGTGCTTTACATGTATGTATATATCGTTGACATTTCGTTTTCACATATGTGATGTTATCATCTTGGTTGTGGAGCTACTTTTTTTTTCCCATTTTCTGTTGCATGTTTGTTTGTGGATAGTTGAAGCCATATTAATTATTATATGTTATGATTTTTCTGTATATGTTCTTTCCAAATCAGGCGGCTGACATCATTGCTGTTTCCACATCATTATTGGATGCGTTGCCGACGATCACTTCAGCTACCGAAAGTAAGCTACACGGCCGCAAACAAATCAGTTTCCATCTTTTGGTAGTACAGTTTGTTAGTGTTTATGCAGCATCTTATTGTCATTAATTTGTATTGGGGCTCCTTGTGATAGTGAGAAAATTCTTGTAAACTGCAATTCATTTTACCTGATTTTTTAAAGCATCTTTTCTGTTATACGTTATTGCGATTATATGACTTATTATTTTGGTTATACAAAACTTGGAAGTAGAACAAAAGAATATTAATATAATTTGGTCTTTTGGCTTAAGATGTGTTCTTATTGGACAACCCCTTAACTTTAAGTATCTTTCAGTAATGGAGTCTTATGTCAGCTGTGTTTCTTTATGGACTATGTACAGGGGCAGATGATGACGATGACATGGCCATGGATGTCGATGTTAAAGATGAGCTTGATATTGATTTGCAAAAACAGATAATGGCAGCATTTGATTCAAATACAAAGTTACTTGAACATTTGGTAAGCAGAACACCCATACCTTCAAAGTTATAGGGCTCCATATTTTTCTTTCTCCTGTTTGACCCTAACCTGTATCATGCATAGGTGAATGCTCTGTTCACAGGCACCTTAAGCACAAACTATTCTGATCCATCTGGGCCATCAGATGCTGAAGTGGAAGCTGTAGGGTCTATCTGTGCTTTTCTTCATGTCATGTTCAGCACATTGCCACTGGATGTAACTATGACTGCGCTGGCCTATCGTACTGACATTGTTCCTGCACTATGGAACTTTATAAAGCGGTGCCATGAAAACCAAAGATGGCCATATTTTTCCAAGTATATCTCTCCTTTGCCTGTAGATGCTCCTGGTTGGCTCCTGCCTGTGTCTGTATTCTGTCCCATATACAAGTAAGACAGCTTATTTCAATTTGTCATGAACTGTTGTTTGCCAATCCTTAATTTGGTTTTCGTGCTTTTCTTGTGAGGGACACATTATTAATGCTTTGTTATTTTACCCTGTTCCAGGTACATGTTAAAGATTGTTGATAACGAGGAATTCTATGAGCAGGAGAAACCTCTTTCACTTAAAGATTTGAAGGCCCTGGTCCTCATTTTAAAGCAGGTATATACACAAGACAATATCATTACTGTCATTGTTAGCCATTCAATGTTGAATTTGTAATTTTAAGACAACAGAGCTGTTGCTGATATATTATCATGTTTGGTGTTACATTGACATGAACTCAATTTCATTTTGCAGGCTTTATGGCAACTTCTTTGGATTATTCCTTCACATACCTCTCCTAGCCAGAAAGCATTGCCCAATCCTTTAGGCCTTAAGAAAATGTCCATCGACAGTCTTAAGAGCCAGGCAAGGATTGGGTTATCTGAATTACTCACCCAGGTAGATATCTTGCATTGACATCCTGTTTCTGTATGATATCCGTTCCTTGCCATGATGCTTTGAACCATAACGCTTATATCGAGGTGCCGAGAAAAATGCCAATGATACTGCTGTTTCACTACTTGTTATATACTGATGTATCTTTGGGCAGTGCACACACGATCAGCGGTTAGGAAAGAGTTCTTGCTTCTTTGAATTTCATATTGCAATCGCTTTGAATGGGTAGCCCATTGTTATTAAGCTGCAAGATTGTTGGTGTGAACACACTCTTTTTTCTTTACCAAAGTACCAAACATAACTCCATTTTTTTGGTTTTACCAAACACAACCACTTCCAGTTTATCCTAGATTGTCTAGTTTAAATTCCGTGAAGCTGTTTTAAACAAGTGGTTGCTACTCCAGGTATTGTTTTTTGGAGAGTATATTATGTAATAAAATATTGTTTGTAATTGCAGTTGCAAGACTGGAACAGCCGACTCCCATTCACTGCCGAAAGTGATTTCTATTCTCAAGAAGCAACAAGTGAAAATTTTGTTTCTCAGGTAGTGGGCCTGTGAGCTGCTTGAATTACTGAAAACATATTTCAGAGGCACATCTCTTCAGCATTGTGTACGTGTTTTTCAGGCGATACTTGGCAACACTCGAGCATCAGAGATTATAAAGCTTGCTCCCTTTTTGGCACCTTTTACCATTAGAGTTAAAATATTTACTGTAAGTCATTACTTATTCCTCTGTGAACATTGGATAAGACTGGTGCGTCTTTTAGGATAATATCTTAGAAGTTTCTCTTTCTGTGAGCAGTCACAATTGGCAAATTCTAAACAATCGACGGCATCTCATTCCGCCTTGACAAGACATCGGTTTAAAATAAGAAGAAGTCGACTCCTCGAAGATGCTTTTGATCAGCTAAGCTTGCTCTCTGAAGAAGATCTTAAAGGACCAGTATGATCATGAGACCTTTTCTCCTTATTGGATTAATTCAGATTTTGCTAAGACACAGGAAACCATCGTTCTCCTTTTTGAATAAAATTTTGATGCTTGTAGATCCGAGTATCATTTGTTAATGAGCATGGTGTGGAAGAAGCTGGAATTGATGGAGGTGGAATTTTCAAAGATTTCATGGAAAATATCACTCGTGCTGCTTTTGATGTGCAGTATGGCCTATTCAAGGTATCTGCTCTTTTATGCTATTTCATTGATCCAGTATAAGTTCGCCAGTTATAGAACTCACAATCGTAGTTATGTCTTTAAGTTACAACACCTCACACAATTTCCCTTATGTAGGAAACAGTCGACCACGTTCTGTACCCCAACCCTGGATCAGGATTGGTTCATGAGCAGCATCTGCAGTATTTCCAATTTCTTGGAAGTCTCCTTGGGAAGGTACTTCAATGATATGTTGTGTTTCTAGAGGGAAATGTCTTTTGTGCTTGAAGCTGATAGTATTCACTATGTCGCAATATGGTTAGGTAGCAGCAATATAAAATATGGGTGCCATAACTGTTGTAAACGACAGTTGGCAGCTAATAGCCTAATAGATTTCTGATCAGATGTCTATATCCTATAATATGCTATGTATTCGAGAATTTGACTAATAGAAAGAAAATGAAGAGTATAGCAAATCGTTATATTGTGAGGTTCTGCAATCATGTCGTTGCAAATCACATGCGCTGCTCAATATCGGCTTGCACACTTTGAATAATCTGCCGATATGGTGCACACGTTGCCATAGAGTGATTTGCATGTGTTGATACATTTTAATGTCGGGTAGCGCATGTCAGTGGGGTTTCTATCATTCTATGGAGCTGTTTGGTCTGTATAGTCTTCTAAAGTTACATTTTTCTTAAGTTAAGATTTCGTTATAATATCAACTTGCTTTTCTGAATATGTGTTTCTTTGGAGTCTGGACACTTGCCTGTACTTGTAAAAGAACGCCATAGATATGCAAATCGATAATACACATCCATCAATGAGAAAGTTGGCAGTGTAGTCTAGAGTAGCCTTATTAGGTGCTGCAGGCTGTAATCTGATTTTCTATTTCTTTGCGTCGAATTTCTGGAAGGCCAACCCCATTAGTTATGCATACTATTTAGCAGACGGACAATAATTGGGTATCATCTGAAATGTGCTTGATTAATGTTTTCCAGGCAATGTATGAGGGCATACTTGTTGATCTGCCATTTGCAACCTTCTTCTTGAGCAAGCTGAAAGAGAAGTAACTCTCTTTCTCTCCCACCCTCCCTGTCCCTCCCATCTTAAGCAAGTTGCAATAGAAATACCTGTGTTTGTGTTGACCTGTATTATTGAATGGATAAAATTTATTTTAAGTAAACTAATGCAAATATAGCAAGATTTGGTTGTGAACCTTGGGCTATTGTGAATTGACGTTCACTACAATCTAATTAAACAGGGGGTGGTTGGGTAAAAGGTTCAATATTGTTATGATTTTGCTCTTCTATGAATCTGCCAACAATCATTATGTCACATTATAATTCCATCATGCTGTTTGTGTTTCACTTTTAACGAGTTTACCATTAATATCTGATTTTCACCACCAACCAGGTCTAACTTCTTGAACGATCTGCCTTCCTTGGATCCAGAGTTGTATCGACATCTTCTATTTTTGAAGGTCTGAATCTATTTTCAATTTGTGAAGGAATTGGTCATTGACATGCTTAGAAGTCTAGAATCTTTCTAAATGTTGGATGTCGTTGACCTGCTGTTTTGATACACAACTGCTGAAGTGCTCATCTTTTAGTTTAAGTTTTGTTAATGTGGTCTCAAGCTAATATATGAAAGTTTTGGCTTCAATTGTGTGGCTGCAATCCATATATTTGTGGCGGTATTGTGTTTTTGTAGCATGAGATACATTCATAGGATACGGCCATGTAGGGACCAACTCTAATATAAAGCTCCTTGTCATCTGATGTGCATTTTGCCGTGTTCTGACCTCTCCTTTCTATGCTTAGCATTACAAGGGCGACCTCTCAGATTTGGAGTTGTACTTCGTTATTGTGAATAATGAATATGGTGAACAAAATGAAGAAGAGCTCCTTCCTGGTGGGAGAGAGATGCGTGTTACTAATCAGAATGTTATTACGTTTATCCACCTTGTTGCCAACCATCGATTAAACTATCAGGTAAAATTATTTTGTCCTGTCATTTGCTTGTCATGTATTGTTTTGACAAACAATTTGCTTTTGTTTTGATCACAGATCCGTGGACAAGGTAGACATTTTCTAAGAGGTTTTCAAAAACTTATACCAAAGGAATGGATTGATATGTTCAATGAACATGAAATTCAGGTACTTCGCTTTACCTAGTTGCTTTACCATTGCAAATAAGAGCATTATACCATTGCAAATAAGAGCATTATAGCTTTGTTACATTTTTTCTTTCAAAATAACATATGTTTATTAAGTAAATGCAGTGTGACTTTACATCTGTATATCAAATGGCATGTGCCCATTTGGACTTATTTTGTTGTTTCCCTGTAGTCAACAGTAACATTTTACGTTTATATGCAGCTGTAGTTTCTGAATTGCATCGTTTTGTGCATATTTATTGTATTCAAAATGGCACTTATTCCTAGAATTAGTATATGTATTCACTTCTTAATTTTCTGCTGTTGTCTTGCGTATTTTGCTCCTGCAGCTTCTCATATCTGGCTCTCTGGAAAGTTTGGACATTGATGACTTGCGCTTAAACACCAACTATTCTGGAGGTTATCATCCGGTATGTTTCCTTTCTTCTGTAAGAAAATCTGTCCTTCCATTACTCAAGAAGCAGCTAGTAATCATATCGAAAGTTGTGACAGGCTATTCTTCCATTACTTAATACTCCCTCCGTTCCTAAATATTTGTCTTTTTAGAGATTTCAAAGGGGAATTCGTAGTCACTTTTTCCTGTCGCGTAAAAAAAAAGTGAATTGACTTTTATTCCTTATTCTGATCCAACTCTGGAATTGTCAATATACTCGAAAAGTATAAATAGATCCAAAGCAAAGAGTTTTTCTATAGGATTCCCATGGGATCGTAGAATCAACTAAGGATGGAATAGGTATTTGTGATCGATTGTAAAGTGCTTCGGTACATTGGTGCAGGGGAATGCGTACCTACGCCTTTTAACTACCTTGGGGAGCCTTCCAGCACCGGGCAGGTGTCAGACTCTATACATCGTGTTACCACTTAGCAGAGTCCTGTGTTTTTAATAAACAGTCGCTACCCCCTGTATCAACGTCCATGAATGTGAAATCATAGATCGAACTGCCGAATTGGCAAAATTCGGTGCTATCGCTATCATAGTATCCGCTAAGTTCACGGGATCCCGTATCCCGTACATCGTCTTTCTCCCTCCTGCAATTCTTGCTCATAAGTTCCTGTATGAGTACTGCGCCTAACATAAGGACAAATGATTGATTTACCTATTCAAAGCAATTTACGCGAGGGACTTTCTTTGACAGAATATATAATTTCCTGCTATGGAGCCCGCAAAGGGGTTGTAGATACTTACCACATATGGATGTATATAGACATATTTTAGAGTGTAGATTCACTTATTTTGCACCGTATGTAGTCACTTGTTGAAATCTCTAGAAAGACAAATATTTAGGAACGGAGGGAGTAGATGCTTTGTGGCCTACCCCTCAATTTGTTATAATAATTGGTAGTTGTGCCATGAGGATATTTTTTGTTTGCTTTTGGTGTGGCAAAATATTAATATGCTGAGTAAGCAGGTGTGCCGAAACCAAGCTAATCCACTACTGGTGTCTTGTGCTTGAAAACAGTTTAGTCTTCGTAATGAATAACAAGCTTTTTATGTAGCCGCAGCGCTTTATGAGCTACTCTTGGCAAACCATCTACAGAACAGCTGTTTTTTTTTTTTTTTTTTTTTTTTTTTTTGTATTAGAGGGTTCACTATGTTCTTTGGTGAAAGTAGATTGTAGTAAGTTGGCCTTCCACTTTGGGTCCTCAAAGATTTAATTCAATCTCAATATCTAAACTAGCTAGTTGAGGCCATGTCCTAGCTTCAAAATAGACAATCTGAATCAGGATCCAGGATGGTTTCTATGGAATTTATTTAGATCACAATTTGGACAGCTGCACAGCACAAACACTAGTATTGTATCATGGGGTCTGTATGTTTATTTTTTCATGTAATAATGAGTTTTTTTCTTACTTAAGAGAAGGATTGATAATACTTTTCTTTCAGGACCATGAGATTATCGATATGTTGTGGGAGGTTCTAAAGAGCTTCAGTTCAGATAATCAGAAAAAGTTTCTCAAGTAGGCCATTCTCCCTCTTTTTCACGGCATGAGCAATTCTTTATTCTGCTCGTGAGCTTTGTGCTAGTGTTTATTAGTTTTAATTATTGTCGTTAAACCTAGGATAAAGAGATTGTATGTTAAGCTTTGCTGATTGATTGATATATTTTCCCCTTTTACTTTAGGAGCTTGAATGTTCGAAATTAATCTCTTTCCTTGTGACTTCTCTATCTAAGCATGCTCTTTTGTTCATATCAAATCAATGTTTTTCTTACTGTCACGTGGATGACATTAAATGCACAGGTTTGTGACTGGATGTTCTCGCGGGCCACTCCTTGGATTTGAGTACCTTGATCCTAAATTCTGCATTCAGAGGTTCAGTTTCCTGTATATCTATGTTTTATATTTGTTCTGTTGGAAAATTCATCTTGAACTCCTTTTTAATTTAGAGCTGGTGTCCCCGGCTTGGAGGAACATGGAGACCGTTTGCCCACCTCGGCTACTTGCATGAACCTTCTTAAGCTCCCTCCTTACAGAACGTCAGTGAACCATACTAACCACATTTTACGTTTGGCACGCTAGTTCCTTTACATTCTACGTGCTCATTGGTTTGCTTCAACATGACAAACTCTCTCCCTGGTTGTGTTGAACAGCAAGGAGCAGTTGCAAACCAAACTGTTGTATGCAATAAACTCTGAAGCCGGTTTCGATCTGAGCTAATTGCATTGTGGATTCGAACATTGTGCACAGTGTAGATAGTTGCTAGATAACAGCTTAAAGGCAAACCAAGACCAGAGCACCTACGATTTGGGCCCAATTTGAAGCCCAACAAACAAAGGGCAGACATCTTAGGGTGGCTGGGGGAATCAGAGGCGGCGCCTGCAACAGCTCAGCAGCCATGACAAGGCTGACCGGCGGAGAGTGGTAAAGGCAAGCTAGCGCAGATGCTGTTGTAAGCAGCCATGAACATGTACATATGTATTAGTCGTTGTGATTGAATGGCCGCTTGTGGAATAATATAAGGGATGAAAGAAATTGGTAGTTCGGAGTTCGTTAAATTTCAGTGTTGCCCCAGGTATGCTCTAGTTGCCTGCTAGAGTTTCAGGGTTCGTTTACCTTTGTGTGGTCCCCTCTTGGCCTGGCTTCGCTGGTCTACGTTAGCATTTGGCTATATACCCCTGCCCAGTAATGGTCATGATCAAGTACGCTATTTTAGACTGTTCTAAATCGTAAGAATTCAAGTACGCTATTTTAGACTGTTCTAAATCGTAAGAATTCAAGTTAGTGGTGATTTCGCCTTATTTCAACCTGGAAAAGCAAACAAACTTAACCGAGTAGGACATGCCATTCTGGGGCATCTCTAAGGCTGTGTTCGGTTGATATGGATTTGAAGGGGATTTGGCAGGGATTGAAGGGGATTAAATCCCATACTAGTCAAATTCCTCACAAATCCCCTCCAATCCCCTTGTGACAGGGTGTAACGGAACAAAGCCTAATCGATAGCCAAAACGCCAGCCTTAGAACTTAGGACACGTCTACGGAGCGGCAGCCGGCTGCTCCCTAGCGGTCCACAGTGGCCTATTTATTTGGATTTTTTTTACCCACATGATCCTAAAAGAGAAATATTACCTTTCGTGTGAATTAAAAATGTTAAAAAGGATACTGCTAATTAATTATCCCATGTGATCTCTTGTCATATAATGGATGTCTACATGCCTCCCATTTATGTTGTCCTTGTGTAATAATAATGGACAAGGGTTGCACATCAACTACTACATATATATAGTTGGTCGGGACAGTAGACAAGTTGCACATCAAGTTTTCATGGTTTCTAGGTTGTAACCTCATGTGAAGTTAGATCATGCAGCTTCAAAAAACTGGTTTTGAAAAAAATTGCATCATGCAGTACTAAAGTTGCACAATGCAGTACTGAAATTGCACAATATAGCATCAAAGTTGGCATCAAAAAAATTATCGAAACATACCCATGCGGGATCTAGTTTCAAATATCTCGACACGAAGAATTCAACAGTGAAGACGAATCTCAATTCCGACGCGTGGTTTGAAAGATATGACATTTTAAAAATTTGGAAAACCAAAATAATTGTACGTCAAGCTGTTTCTTTTAAATCGAACTAATCAGTGTGAACACATTAAATACTGATACAGACATGCACAAGCAGACAAAAAAACAACTCATGCATGGCTAGGAAACTCGGCCGCTCATTGTCTCCGAATAGTGCGTATGCACTTTTTAGATTTTAGGTAGAACTTAATTCAAAACAATCTTGGGTATTGGGAAGTTAGTTTCTAATGCATTTGAAGTGTCACAACAGTCGCCACCTCCTCCCTCCTTGTCCTTAGTTCCCCTCGCCAATGCTAGAGAACATTGCCTGAGCTAATTCTCAACACTGGTCAATGAAGGAGGTGGCCGGCTGGTCTTTGCTTCGGTGGATAGATGTAAATGAAGGTCGTCGGGTGATCTCTGCATCGGTGGATAGATGTGATTTAGGGAAGGTCTTTGTTTCGGTAGTGATGCCGAGCATCCTACGATCATCTCCATGTACACTTCAACTATTCCCTAAGCCCCAAGTGGACCTACGACAAGAGCTCGTGCACGTGTCATTGGACATAAGGTGAACTTGCTCCGAAGTGTTTTCCCCTTTACCTTCAAGCGAGACATCGTTATACTACCTAAGACAAGGACACTATGTGTGCTTAGGTAGCAAGGAGACGACCATGGAGGAGCTCGCAGCATAGGACAAGTCACCACGGATGCGAGTCAAGAAGTGCCTCAAGTGGAGTCGCCACAAAGCTACAACGGCCGGACATCGACCGAAGCCCGGACATCCTAAGCCACCAAACAAAGGAAGACCAGAAGGAAACAGGCGCCAAAGCCACCAAACAAAGGAAGACTAGAAGGAAACAGGCGCCAGGTGACTACAGCGGCCGGACATCCGGCCGACCCCCCGACATCCCGCGCGTGTCGACCGACCGGACATCCGACACCACCCCGGAAATCTGGCACCATCTGTCCAGAACCATGGTTGATTCAACCCACCATCCAGCCGGACATCCGGCGCCTCAAGTCGGGCCGGACATCCAACATGTCCACGAACATCCGGCGCCTGCGCGCAGCCACGGGCCGAAGCACCTTGTAACCTCCCTCTCTCACACTCACTTCGCCCTAGACTATAAATAGACCTCCCCCTACCTCTTGCACGGGTTAGCAAAGTGATATCTCATATCTAGAGAGAGCTTTTCTCATATCTACCACCTCTCCCAATGGACATCAAGACCTCCATGTGAGAAGATCCCTACTTGATATCAAGACCCCTTCTAGGGAAGATCCATCTTGGATTCAAGACCTCATCTCCCCATGGAATTTGGGGCGAACCTTACCATGTATCGTTGTTTCCCTTTGTTGTTCATGTACCTCATGGATCTTATGTGGATGTGAGTCTAATGGATGTGTGATTGGGCTTGTTCACTAGTGTTCCTCTTGTGATTTCTCCACGTTGTTCCACGTTGTTCCCCGTGTTCTTCGAGGTTCCCCCCTCCAATTCGCGAAAGATCACTAGTACGGGTTTGGCCCTATATCATCTTGGACCAGAGCTTTGGTTGACACAATTTGGAGTCCTCCCATTCGTTTTCTAGCCTAATTTTGTTTGTTTTTGCCCCAATTCAAAAAATCCCCACCAAAAATAGCATCACCATTTTTTTTGCAAGTTGTTGGTTTTTGTGAGATTTTGTTGTGTTTGATCCATGATTTTGTTGTTTGGCAAGTGGATCTTGGCATCCCCCACCTCCCCACCACGAAATCCATCCCAAATTTTCTTTCCCCCATCAATTTTGACCCCAAATCGTGAAATTCCGCCCCCAACTCGAGTTTGAGATCCAAATCAAGATCCAAAATTTCTCAGGCCAGACATCCGGGCCCTCGACTGGACATCCGGCACGTGGAGCACCAAAACGGGCGCGGTACTGGACATAGAGCCCCAGAAATCCGTCCTAGCCCTGGACATCTGGCCCCCATAGGTTCCAGCCTTCCGTGTTTCACCGTTTTGACCATAACTTTCACATCCGGAGTCCGATTTCGGCGTTCTTTAGCTTGTTGGGTAGCTATTGGCATCCACCATCCATCTAGATAGGTCCCACCATCATTTGACACCATCACAATTTTTCATATTTGGCATCTTTGCCTCCACCATAACTTCCACATACCCTTTCCCACATACTCTTCCGCCACCATAAACCAATCTTGAGCATTTTCCCACCATTTCTCCCGCAACAACCAAAAGTTTTGACCATTTGACGTTTGAGATTTTGAGTTCGTGGTTCCCATTTCTGCAAGTGTTTCACCTAATTAGGAATGGTTCAACGTTAACAACACCGCCATTCATCATCGCCACGGACTCGACATCGACGACGACATCTTCACCTTTTGGCACCGTGACCATAAGCAAGGACGGTAACTTCGACAATATCATTGTACATTTCCTTGCCATTGCATTGATCACCTCGAGCCTATTGTGTCACTTGCCTACTGAGACTAGCGAGTTGAGAATTGTTGGGCCATGCTACTTGTGCACCTTAGTGATACGCTTACGCCGCATAGCTACTTTTAGCGTGCAATCATCTTGCTATCATCATTGTGCCATTAAGTCTCTCCCGTGCGTATCTTACATACTTGTCTCATATCTTGGCTCGAGCATCAAGCATAGTGGCAAAGGAAGCATACATACCAAAAAAAAGAAGAGAAAGTGCAAAAGCTTTTAAGCAAACGAGGAGATACAGAAGAGCTTGTAAGCAATAGCAATAGCATTGAGCCATTTTGCATAGTACATACTCTTGGATCATATATACCGTTACTCGCATAGGTTGGTGCACAAACATATCTAGCCCATTGAGCAATCGAGCTATCGTCTCTACTATCCGTGAAACAAGAGCTTTTTCATGGTAACACATTTTGTGCTCATTCCTTGGTTGCGCGGATCCCACTTATTTATATCCATGTGTGTGTTCCTTGTGCCACCATAGCTATTGATCTATTTACTTTACATTGCAATTTTGTGAATCTTCCTCAACATTATGTCTTGGACTAACACTTGCTTGAAATTTGTGCCACTTGTTCTAGCCAAGCCACTCGATAAGCTTTACTTTGTAGGTGTGAGTGAACAAGTCCGGTACCAATTCTACTATTCTCAATTCACATTTAGTGACATGGGATACATCCTCAACTTTGGGAAAATGTAACTTGGTATTGTTTATTTCATTTCCTACTCACCTTTGCTCGAGTCTTGCAATGGTTAGGCAAAGCAAATCATCTCAGGTCTTCGACGACAACGATGTCGTAAACAACCACGTCACCAACACTCACCATGTCACTACAACGAGCAATGCACGGTGCACAAGATACATTGCATGACTGCATTGAGCGACTCGCCATCGACATCCGTCACCCCGAAACTCGGAAAAGAGACCACCTCGATGACAAGTTGGATGAACACATGGATCATCTATGACACATGTTGGCCAACTACAAGTCTTCTTCCCCTTCATCCTCTTCAAGGCGGTGACGTGCAAGTTGTACATCTTCAAAGCGCCCATCCGAGGCAAGCACAATTAGTCCACGTCCTCATCTTCGTGGTGACCACCATCGCGTTCGTGATCCACATCGTCATGAAGGGGAAGTCACCTACAAGAAACAAGTGCGGGAATACGAAGAGCGCCATCTACAAGTTCAAGCACGACAAAGTCACCATCACAATGTGGAAGCTCGAGAGGAGCACAAGAGAAGACCGCCCGACAAGCACCACCAAGACAAAACTTTGGCGCCACCTTCAAGGTGCGCATACACGCACGGGCGATCCTTCCATCTTCGGAAGCACCCCATGTTGGAAATATGCCCTAGAGGCAATAATATTGTATTATTATGTTTCCATTTTCATAATTAAGAGTTTATATTTCATGCTATAACTGCTATGATCCTGGAATATGCGATTCAATGGAAAACTCATATGCGCATGTGGAATGATGAGCGGTAAATAATAGGTTCCTAGTCTTGCCTCTAAGACTGGCTCAAGTGTTGATGATCATGTTTTTCGGATCTTAGGATATCGTTAAGTGTAATATAGTCCTAAAATAACATTGAGAATATGACGTTAGAAGAACGATCATACTGAATCGACCCAAAACTTGTTTGTTATACTTTGAGATAATATCATCTGAAATCAATTATTATAACACGGAGTGTTAACATGTGTTTTAGTTCTTTAGACCATGAGAGTATCACAGTCACTTCTTACAGTACGGTGGACTTTGGGGTTGCTCAAATGTCATCTGTGACGGTGATCATAACGACACCTTACAGGTTTATCGGAAATTTTGACAAGGGACTAGATAGCTCGAGAGTGGAATTTGCTTCTCCGACGATGGAGAGACATTCTTAGGGGCCTCTCGCTGTGACGGCATCCATCATCATCTAGCCAGACATAGGTGATAACGTCACGGGGATGCTGGAACACTTCAGCAAGAAAGAAGAACAAAACCGGTAACGAGGATAACGGTATAGTGAGCATGTGTATGACTCAGGAGGATACCGATGCACCCTAGGTTTTGTAAAGTATCATGAAGCAAAGGGAACATCATATGATAACCACAGGTTCACTTGAATGCCGTTCGTGTAATCATAGGGATCGATATGGACGTCCACGGTTCCGCTATCAGTCATTAAGCGAAGGGGCTTCGTTCATGTCTACGTTTTACCGAACTTACATGGTCACACTCTTAAGGTAATCATAATCTGATGAGTGTTAGTAGGACGGGAATAATGAGAATGTATTTATGGAATTGTTTCATTAATATTCAGAATAGTTCTGAGAGGAACCGGAAGCCTTTCGGGGTCACTGGAAGGGTTTCAGAGTTTATGGGGCAATACCGGGTATTCCTGATAAATAATATATAGGTGGAAAATATTTTCGGTGATGTTAAATTAATAATAAAAGGCTCTATTAATTTTTAGGAGGATTTTATATTTAACTTAATATCAACGGGCTTTAAAAGGGCAAGTGGTGGAAGGAGAACTCGACCACCATGGACTATGTAGGGGAGGCGCCCCTTATTCCCTTGTGGTAAGGCCGAATTAGAGTGGGGGGAGGACTCCTCCTCCCCTTAGGCCGGGGCACTGATACGTCTCCAACATATCTATAATTTTTTATTGTTCCATGCTATTATAGTATCAATCTTGGAAGTTTATTATGCAATTATATATCATTTTTTAGGACTTACCTATTAACCCAGTGCCCAGTGCCAGTGCAGTTTTTTGCTTTTTGTCTTTTCAGAAAATCAGTACCAAACGGAGTTCAAACGCTATGAAACTTTTTGACGATTTTTTCTGGACCAGAAGGGACCCTAGAAGATTCGAGAGAAGACCTGAAGAGCCACGGGGGAGTGACAAGCCTGCCAAGCACGGCCCAGGGGGCGCCCCCCAGGCTTGTGGGCCCCTCGTGACACCTATTGACCTAATTCCAGCTCTATAAATTTCCAAATATTCCCAATACATCAGAGAGCCACCCAGAATACTTTTTCCGCTGCCGCAAGTTTCTGTTCTTCAGAGATCCTATTTGGCGACCTTTTCCGGTACTATGTGAGAGGGGGAATCGATCACGGAGGGCCTCTACATCAACCTTATTGCCCTTCCGATGATGTGTGAGTAGTTTAACACAAACCTATGGGTCCATAGCTAGTATTTAGATGACTTCTTCACTCTCTTTGATCTTCAATACAAATGTTCTCCTTAATGTTCTTGGAGATCTATTCGGTGTAATCCTTTTTTGCAGTGTGTTTGTTGGGATCCAATGAATTGTGGGTTTATGATAAGATTATCTATGAATATTATTTGAGTCTTCTCTGAACTCTTTTATGCATGATTGTTATAGCTTTGTATTTATCTCCAATCTATCCATTTGGTTTATCTAACTAGATTGATTTATCTTGCAATGGGAGAGGTGCTTTGTGATGGGTTCGATCTTGTGTTGCTCAATACCAATGACAGAAAGGGACATGACACATACTTGTATCATTTCCATTAAGGATAAAAGATGGGGTTTATTCATATTAATTGGGTTTACTATGTCTACATCATGTCATCTTGCTTAAGGCATTACTTCGTTCTTTATGAACTTAATACTCTAGATGCATGTTGGATAGCGATCGATGTGTGGAGTAATAGTAGTAGATGCAGGCAGGAGTCGGTTCTACTTGTCTCGGATGTGATGCCTAAATACATGATCATTGCCTTGGATATCATCATAACTATGCGCTTTTCTATCAATTGCCCAACAGTAATTTGTTTACCCACCGTATGCTATGTTCAAGAGAGAAGCCTCTAGTGAAAACTATGGCCCCCGGGTATATATTATCATATATATTAAAATCTAAAAATACCTTACTGCAATTTTATTTATCATTATTTTATTTTTTGTTTTTTATTTATCTATCACTACGAGATTTGATCTTTGCGATTAACCGCTAAGGGAATGACAACCCCTTGTTTGCGTTGGGTGCAAGTATTTGTTATTTTGTGTGTAGGTGTTGTTCCCGAGGTCTTGCGTGGTTCTCCTACTGGATTGATAACCTTGGTTCTTAACTGAGGGAAATACTTATCTCTATTGTACCGCATCATCCTCTCCTCTTCGAGGAAATCCCAACGCTGCTCAGAAGTAGCAGGCACCAAGGAGGGACTTTCCCTCCTTGTGTGTTGCCCCTCCCTCTCCCTCCAACCCATATATACTAGAAACTTTGGTGCTATTTGGTTACACAAGTTTTTGAGCCTCCTCTAGTTCTCTTGCCCGAGGTCTTCTAGAGCAAGCAAGTTGGATGCACACCCACTTAGTTTTCATACACTTAGACCTCTTAGTGCATTTGTTGCATGGCAATCCCTACTCCTTGCATTGACATCAATTGATGGGTGATACGTCTCCAACGTATCTATAATTTTTGATTGTTCCATACTATATTATATTCTGTTTTGGACATTAATGGGCTTTATTATACACTTTTATATTATTTTTGGGACTAACATATTAACCGGAGGCCCAGCCCAGAATTGCTGTTTTTTTGCCTATTTCAGAGTTTCCCAGAAAAAGAATATCAAACAGAGGCCAAACGGAATGAAACCTTCGGGAACGTGATTTTCGAAACGAACGTGATCCAAAGGACTTGGACCCTACGTCAAGAAAGCTACCAGGAAGGCACGAGGTAGGGGGGCGCGCCTACCCCCCTAGGCGCGCCCTCCACCCTCGTGGGCCCCACGTTGCTCCACCGACGTACTTCTTCCTCCTATATATACCTACGTACCCCCAAACTATCAGATACAGAGCCAAAAACCTAATTCCACCGCCGCAACCTTCTGTACCCATGAGATCCCATCTTGGGGCCTCTTTCGGAGCTCCGCCGGAGGGGGCATCGATCACGGAGGGCTTCTACATCAACACCATAGCCTCTCCGATGATGTGTGAGTAGTTTACCTCAGACCTTCGGGTCCATAGTTATTAGCTAGATGGCTTCTTCTCTCTTTTTGGATCTCAATACAATGTTCTCCCCCTCTCTTGTGGAGATCTATTCGATGTAATCTTCTTTTGCGGTGTGTTTGTTGAGACCGATGAATTGTGGGTTTATGATCAAATTTATCTATGAACAATATTTGAATCTTCTCTGAATTTTTTTATGTATGATTGGTTATATTTGCAAGTCTCTTTGAATTATCAGTTTGGTTTGGCCTACTAGATTGATCTTTCTTGCAATGGGAGAAGTGCCTAGCTTTGGGTACAATCTTGCGGTGTCCTTTCCCAGTGGCAGTAGGGGCAGCAAGGCACGTATTGTATTGTTGCCATCGAGGATAACAAGATGGGGGTTTATTTCATATTGCATGAGTTTATCCCTCTACATCATGTCATCTTACTTAAAGCGTTACTCTGTTCTTTTGAACTTAATACTCTAGATGCATGCTGGATAGCGGTCGATGTGTGGAGTAATAGTAGTAGATGCAGGCAGGAGTCGGTCTACTTGTCGCAAACGTGATGCCTATATACATGATCATACCTAGATATTCTCATAACTATGCTCAATTCTGTCAATTGCTCAACAGTAATTTGTTTACCCACCATAATACTTATGCTCTCGAGAGAAGCCACTAGTGAAACCTATGGCCCCGGGTCTATTTTCCATCATATTAATCTCCCGTCAACAAGCTATTTCTGGCGCCGTTTTTATTTTGCTTTCTTTACTTTGCATCTTTATCATAAAAATACCAAAAATATTATCTTATCATATCTATCAGATCTCACTTTCGTAAGTGACCGTGAAGGGATTGACAACCCCTTTATTGCGTTGGTTGCGAGGATTTTATTTGTTTGTGTAGGTGCGAGGGACTCGTGCGTGGCCTCCTACTGGATTGATACCTTGGTTCTCAAAAACTGAGGGAAATACTTACGCTGCTTTATTGCATCACCCTTTCCTCTTCAAGGGAAAACCAACGCAATGCTCAAGAGGTAGCATGGGCATCTCCATATCCAATTGATTTGCCTCATTGATGTGAGACTTTCTCCTTTTTTGTCTTCTCCATATTAATCTGTACCACCATAGTCTATTCCACCCATAGTACTATATCCATGGTTTGCACTCATGTATTGCATGGGGGTTGAAAATGCTTAAGCGCGTTAAAAAGTATGAACCAATTGCTTGGCTGACACCGGGGTAGTGCATGATTTATACTTTGTGTTAAGAAGATGGAGCATGACAAGGCTATATGATTTTCTAGGGATAGTGTTCTTTAGCATTTTTATTTTGAAAGACATGATTGTTTGTTGGTCTGCCTGAGTATTGATGTATTTATGTCAAATTATAGACTATTGCTTTGAGTCATTCGGATCTAAATATTCATACCATAAAAGAAAGATTACATGATGTACATGTTAGGTAGCATTTCACATAAAAAAAATCTGTTTTTATCATTTACCTACTCAAGGACGAGCAGGAATTAAGCTTGCACTACAAAAAACCCACTTCCGTGATGATACGTGTTTGTCACAGTAGGTCACGTTCTCTGTCATGCATGTACATCTATGACGATTTTATGACAGATTCAAGATAGCCATACCTGTGCTGTCGTAGATGTGTTCCATGACAATACCAAAATTATCATCACGGAAGTGTCCACTTCCATGACGATAAATGGCGCGTCATGGAAGTTCTTTCATCATGGGTAACCGACACGTGGCATCCACCGTAACGGGTCGCCGTTAAGCTATTGGGTTCCGGTTTGGATCCAATAACCCATTAACAGCTGGGACCAATGAGGATTTTCCACGTGTAAAATTATCATTGGCTATAGCAACCACGTGTCAGCACCAGGAAAGGACATATGTCAACCGCCCAATGGACAGGAGGCGCCTATGATACGTCGACACGTGGCAAGGCCAAACAGCGACTCATTTAGATTAAAAAGGCTGGCCCAGTCAAAATTAGTGGGCTGGCCCATTAACGACCTGCTTGCAGACGACCCATTCGCAGTTAAGGCCCGTACGACTAGTGTCAAATCGGCCCGTCAACGACCCGTTCTAGAATTGTCATCATCGCGGCCCATGGTCACTTCTGGCCCGTTAACAGTCCGCTAAGTCTTTGGGCCGAATTACGACCCGTGTGTTTCCGGCCTTTTAAAGGTCCTGCTTAATTTGGGCCCATTTATTGGCCATTGAAACTTTTGGCCCATAAATGACCGTGAAGGAATTGGGTCATATTCGGCTATGTCTGACATTCAGCCTGTTAGAGGCCCACTTTAGATTTCGGCCACTTCCAGCCTGTTGTGATTTTCAGCCTGTTAACGTCAGACGAAATCCAGGGGCCATATGTGGCCCAACGTCACATCGGGCCTATTAATGACCCATATAAAACCGATACTAATCAAGCTTGACCGCACTTCTGGCCTGGTAAAGGCCGGTGTAGTAGGTTGGCGCATTTACGACCCGTATGAATTTCGGCCTGTGAACGATCCGCATTGTAAATGGGCCACCATGAGCTGAGATACATTTTCGGCCTGCTAATGACCAGTGGGTTATTTGGCACAATCAGGGCCCAATCTCACTTTGGGCCTATTAAAGGCCCATGTTATTTATGTGCTCGAGATATTTACACATGTTAACGGCCTATTGTCACTAAGGGCCCACATTATGTTTAGGCCTGTTAAAGGCCCACTGTGGGCACATGCCTACCAAAAATAAGAAAGCTTATGCTGATTTAGGCCCAGATATATTTAGTGGGCTACATGCAAATTACGACCCATAGTCGTTTTTAGCCCAATTGGAAATGTGGCCCCTACGAATGTTGGCACGTTGGGCTCCTACGAAGCTTTCGGCCGAATACATTTGTAAGATAAACCTACACTATACAAAAATAGCGCCGTAATTTCTATAGCCTTTGGCAGCACGATAAATGCCGTATCACAAAAAAAATTTCCAGACATACAACAAAAGGCCTGTTGGCATTAAGTTTACAATCCTTGCAGATAAAAGCACCATCAGATATATAAAGCACATATCATTTGACCTGAGTGCTAATGTTTCAGGCTGTAGAATCTGATGGAGCAACATGATCTTCCCCTTTTTTTCTGCCATTGTTCTTGAACAACGACGCAAATGTCTGATAGTCTGGTTTCAAAACCATTCATATCTTGACGACATTTGTCAACCACTATTCTTGTTTCGGAAACGACCTCCATTAGGGATTGGACTTGTGTCTAGAGCACTTATATATTACTCTGTCTAGACAGAATATTTTATTCAGTAGGCGATTTGGACGAGGTTACCTTGACAACCAACCCAGAATTACGCACGAAGGTGCCTTTTGCACTGTTAGTGGAAGATACTAATGTACTGCAGCAAGCGGTGACATTGTGCCTGTGGTAGACACCTTCAGGTGGTTGTGGCTGTTCAATAATTTGTTCCATAGCTTGCTGAAAGTTTGAACTTGTAGATTAGTGTACTAGATACGTTACTAATGAGACAAAAACAAACAAAGTAGGTTTCATGTTTATACATAACTTATTTTGGTGAACTACTATAATACATTAGCATGTATTGTAGTGCCAACTACATAATAAAATCACTTTCGGAACATATGTCCATGTAGCATGCCTACTGTATTGTCTATTTCCTCACATTTGTTGACATCTATGGATAAAGAGACATGGTTTAAAGTAGGATGAACATAGTATGACATCATTCATATCATGGGAAAACAGATACCAAACAAACAGGCTATTGTATCATTGTGTGGGCACGTGAACATCACAACTAGATTACAGATCAGGACCAAAAGAATATCCTTCCTCTCTTTTAAACCGTGTAAGGTGAAATGATACGTTAAGACAACTGTGTATAAAAGTGAACAGAGTAACTGACATTGGATACAAACCAAGCAGTTAAATGAACACGTCACAGTAACAAGCAGTTCAAAGGCAGGAGGAGTAAGGACTTACTACAGCAGCTTGAACTGGTGTGCTCATGCCCTTCATCTTGCTGGTGTGGCAATCCTTGAATATTTGCACTACACTTGGTCCAGGTTCTTTTTGGTCCGCACGGGCTTTCCTCTGTATTTGGAATAAGTCAATATAGATACAATAATATGGCATAGAAAAAGGAAGGAACTATCAGCTATTTACAAGAGCCTAGCAGTGTGCAATATAGCTACGAGATCCTATTGTCTGTTGGAATTTCACTTCAGAACGGTTGGTCTTATTCTTCAAACAGTTAGCCTAGAAGAAGATACACTTGTAAGGCACATACGTAAATACGAGCTCAATATGTGATCTGATCAAATACATATACCTTACCTGATACTTTGGATCAGACAAGTGTTTAACAAGGGCTGTCCAGTCTTCATCTGTAATATATTCCACTTGAGATGTCTGGGCGATTTCATTGTTAGCCTTGCCTTCAAAGTGAGTTTTTCTAAGGTGATACCGATACTGTCGCAGAGCAGACTGAAAAACGTGAGTGCATGCTTGTTTAGTTGCATCATCTTTCGGATCCAACTTGAACCTCATCTGTTGAAAATAGAATGTGAGTCTTATTAGGAGGAAGCTAGAAACTATGGGACAGAGCAAGACAATATTACAAATTGCGATGAATAACAATACTTACGGATAAATGGTCAAGGAAGGTGTTAAAATGGGTACCGTCTTTCTCATTTCTGTACTGGATCCACGTTGGGAGGATACGTGCATGACACTTAACAGCAATGGCTCCCTCTGATACTAACTTGGCTGACTGTGTAGCATCACGTGGCCTTTTTAAACCTACCTCAAAATGGATCTCCATTATTCCGCCTTTAGATTTTGTTAATCTGTCAAGCATTATCCCTGATGCCTGTTTCTGCTTGCGTCGTGGTGCTAGTTCAACAATGAATATGGAAAGTGTAAGTGCGCATCAAACTGTGAGAGTACATATAAAGGAGCATGCAACTGCATCTGGACTCGGCCAGGTACCGTCTTGGTGTTGATGCTCATGAGGTTCATCTGATCTTGCCAAGTCCTATTGTGTCAGTAGTGCTTCGGAAGTAGTGCTAGGTTTGAAGGCATCTTGGGAACAGGCCAGTTGCGGAGCAAACGAACGAGTAACTCGTTGAGATGCCAGTATAGTTGAAGGGGATGCTGCAGCTGGTGGAGCAGGTGATACTGTGTTTGTAGATTTAGCCGGTGGACTTGGACCTTCTACTGCACTATAATTACCAGCAGAATCTCGAGGGCAGATCCTTTTCTGTTGCACCCGATGAGTAACACCATTCCCTACTGTATTCTTTTCCTTGCTCTTTTTTGACTTTACCATGTCAAGCTGTACCCACAACACAAAAGAATAAAATCGCTCTTCAGAACTCCAATGACCAGCAGATGGCCGTGAACCCCACCCAGAATACCCGTTTAGAGATCCCATGTAAACCATTGGCCAAGGCCCCGAGGTCCGCGAAAGAGGAGGGGCTCCAAGACACGTGTAGCCCGGACCTGATATAATACCAAACGAACTTGGCCACGACACAATGAAAAAAGATATGTTCCGTGTCTTTGAGAGCACCACAAAGCGCACATCTATCGGACCCAGGACCATTCCATTTACGAATCTGATCAGCTACTGGCAACCTTCCTCTGAAAGCTTGCCAAAGAAAGATTTTTATCTTAGGGGGAACCTGTAACATCCCAAATTTTCAATTTGGAATGTTATACATTAGGTCATCATTGCATATCATATTTTATTGCATTTTGGCTTGATCCTAGAAATTCTACGCAACTCAAGGACCCACGGAGAGAGTTGGGGATTTCGTTATTTTCATATTTGAGTTTTCTCGAATTTTGAAAAGAGGATCGTTTGATTTTAATTATTTTCTCTTCGAATATTTCTTTTATGAAAATAAAATAGAGAGGATAAAATGACTTCCTCAAAATAAAGAAATATTGGAGATTTAATATTAAAATCAAATAAGAATTTTATTCGGAGTTTTATCGCTATTTTATTTGAATTAGGAAAAATATGCGTTTTTCAAAATTGCATTAGAGTCCTAAATAAATGGTCACCTTGTCCGGTAGATTTTTAGAGGATGGGAAAAATTTATTTCAGGATTTTTGGAGTCTGTTTAGTATTTCTTTTATTTGTTTTTCTGCGTGGAATAATTAAAAAAAGTCAACCGACCTACGGGCCGTGCCCGAGCCGGATTCCTTCGGCCGGGGGCTTTATAAGCCGCAGCCCGAGCCGCCCCGAGGCCCAAGTTGCCGCCGCCAGCCCACCCCGCCGAAACCCTAACCCTAGCCCCGCCGCCGCCGCCGCGCGCTGCTGCTGCCGCTGCCGCCGCTCGCCGCCGCCGCCCGCTGCGCCGCCGCCGTCGGACGCCGCCCCCGCCCGACCCCGCCGGAGGTAGCCGCCGCCGCCGTCGATTTTCGCGAGAAAACCGACCGGTTTTTTTCGAAACCCTAGATCCCTTTTATTTTTATTTTCTAGATCGTTTTTTTTGGTTTAGTTATTTAGCGAACGCCCGTTCGTACGTTCGCTTTAACGAACGGTTTTCACCGTTTAACCGCAGACAGCGAACGTTCGTTCGTTAGTCAGTTCGTCAGTTTTTCTTTTTCTCGGATTTTTTGCGATTATTTTCGATCGCGATTTCTGATCCGATTTTCGTTTTAGTTTATCTTTTCGCTCGTTTATCGGAATCAGGCGATTCAAGCACCTAGAGTTTCGTCTCGAAGCCCTCTTTCTGTTTAATCAACTTAAATAAGTTTTTGCTACTTTAAAATTTGACTTTAGTCCAGATTAGTAATTGAAGCTTGTTTCTTTCGCAGTTTGAGTTTCGTTGCTTCGTTTGATTTGATTCTTTTTGCAAACCGGAGTTCTTAAGTTGAACTTTCTGGTTAGATCTTCTTATTTGAGTTTTACCCGTGCATCTTTGCTTGATTGCTTATTGTATGCTTGTTTGTTTGCGATAGAGTACCCCGAGTGCGAAGCGTGCTACTACGAGTCTCTAGGTTTCACGGATCATCAGCGAGGCAAGTAACACTTTGATCATACCTCTTTACTACCCAGTTTTATTGCATTAGATCAATCCTCAAACAATTGCATGGTTAGGATCTGATTAAATTGTGGGTTTGGGAAGTAGATGAGGTAGTACCTATTCACCTGTTTATTATCAAACCTATGGGAGTTACTTCTACGTTGCTTATATTGCTATGCCATGCTCGTAGACGTGGTTTGGGTTTGAGTGTATTCATGACAGATGTGAGTATTCTTAATTAATGGTTAACTTAAGGTGGCAACTTTAATACACATCTGGGTGGATTGAGGCACCTCAAAGTAATCATGGTTAGCCGTGTCCCCGGTTATGGACATCTTGAGTATCTAGTTCTTGGATTATCATGTGGATCTCATCACTTTTAATATAATTTGATTGGGTTTAATGATGATGCTTAATTGGGATTGAGTTGGGTGAACCTTCTCAATGTTTAACCACCACCATGATAGTTAAATAAAATTTATTCCTTTGTTGTAGGAAAAAATTGGCTTTCCGCAAAACATATTAACCATACAGCCTCCACCAGCCATATATGCATGTAGTGATAGATTTATTCTGTTCATTACTCTTTTGTGTTGCCTTGCCAGCATATTCCATGTGCTGACCCATTTCGGGCTGCAACGTATCATGTTGCAGACTTTTCAGACGACGAGTAAGGAGCCATAGGTCGTTGTCTTTCACTCAGTGATGCCGTTGGAGTTGATGGACTCACTTTATCTTCCAAGCCTTCCGCTGTTATCGTATTAGATGTCCTTAAGCCATATTTATTGTAGTAAGTTCTCTTTTGAGACATTCGATGTAATAAGTGTGTGATTGCTACTCTGTTATAAATCCTCAAGTACTGTGCGTGTCAGCATTACCGATCCAGGGATGACACTGATACACAGAGATCAGACTGTTTGAGGTCTGGTCGCTACAGAACCCGAGCATGCTAGATCATCTTAAACTTAGTAGTAGGGGAGCCTGAGATGAGTTTAGCATACAAAGACTTGACGGAGAAGCGCCCGGAGGCAGAGTGGGGCCAGACCACCAAATCCTCCCCCTCCGAGAGCGAAGGGATGCAAGCAACAAGGCGCTACCAATCATCCAACTCTACGGGAGACAGAGAACGTCGAAGGGCTAGGTCCCAGTTATTCTTGGAGAGCTCAGAGATGGAGATCTCCGGGTCCGGACAATAAGAAAAAAGAACCGGGAACGCAACTGCGAGTGTAGAATCCCCATACCACCAGTCCAACCAAAAGCGGGTAGATTTGCCATTACGAACCACATATTTAACCAAAGATTGAAACACCGGGCGCATTTTGACGAGATCTTTCCAAAATTGAGAACCGCCCACCGAAGGGGCAAACATGGGGCTAGACACAGGAAAATATTTGGCTTTGAGAATATTTAGCCACAAAGGATGCTCAGAAGAGGTCATGATTTTCCACCACCATTTGATGATAAGGCACTTGTTCATAATCAAGGTATCAATGATGCCCGACCCCCCAAGGTTCTGAAGGAAATATGCCCTAGAGGCAATAATAAAGTTATTATTTATTTCCTTATATCATGATAAATGTTTATTATTCATGCTAGAATTGTATTAACCGGAAACATGATACATGTGTGAATACATAGACAAACAGAGTGTCACTAGTATGCCTCTACTTGAGTAGCTCGTTGATCAAAGATGGTTATGTTTCCTAGCCATAGACAAAGAGTTGTCATTTGATTAACGAGATCACATCATTAGGAGAATGATGTGATTGACTTGACCCATTCCGTTAGCTTAGCACTTGATCGTTTAGTATGTTGCTATTGCTTTCTTCATGACTTATACATGTTCCTATGACTATGAGATTATGCAACTCCCATTTACCAGGGGAACACTTTGTGTGCTACCAAACGTCACAACATAACTGGGTGATTATAAAGGTGCTCTACAGGTTTCTCCAAAGGTACTTGTTGGGTTGGCGTATTTCGAGATTAGGATTTGTCACTCCGATTGTCGAAGAGGTATCTCTGGGCCCACTCGGTAATGCACATCACTTAAGCCTTGCAAGCATTGCAACTAATGAGTTAGTTGCGGGATGATGTATTACTGAACGAGTAAAGAGACTTGCCGGTAACGAGATTGAACTAGGTATTGAGATACCGACGATCGAATCTCGGGCAAGTAACATACCGATGACAAAGGGAACAACGTATGTTGTTATGCGGTTTGACCGATAAAGATCTTCGTAGAATATGTGGGAGCCAATATGAGCATCCAGGTTCCGCTAATGGTTATTGACCGGAGACGTGTCTCAGTCATGTCTACATAGTTCTCGAACCCGTCGGGTCCGCACGCTTAAAGTTCGATGACGGTTATATTACGAGTTTATGTGTTTTGATGTACCGAAGGTAGTTCAGAGTCCCGGATGTGATCACGGACATGACAAGGAGTCTCGAAATGGTCGAGACATAAAGATTGATATAGTGGACGACTATGTTCGGACACCGGAATGGTTTCGAGGAGTATCGGGCATATACCGGAGTACGGGGGGGGGGGGGGTTACCGGAACCCCCCGGGGAGACTAATCGGCCTATTGGGCCCTAGTGGAGAAGAGGAGGGGCGGCCAAGGAGCAGCCGCGCGCCCCCTCCCCCCAGTCCGAATTGGACAAGGAGGGTGGGGGGGCGACGCCCCCCTTTCCTTTCCCCCTCTCTCCTTCCCTCTCCTCTCCTACTCCCACACGGAAGGGGGGAGTCCTACTCCCGGTGGGAGTAGGACTCCTCATGGGCGCGCCTAGAGTGGCCGGCCCCCTCCCCCTCCTCCACTCCTTTATATACGGGGAGGGAGGCACCCCTTGGAGACACAACAATTGACCCCTTGGATCTCTTAGCCGTGTGCGGTGCCCCCCTCCACCATAATCCACCTCGATAATATCGTAGCGGTGCTTAGGCGAAGCCCTGCGTCGGTAGAACATCATCATCGTCACCACGCCGTCGTGCTGACGGAACTCTCCCTCAAAGCTAGGCTGGACCGGAGTTCGAGGGACGTCATCGAGTTGAACGTGTGCTGAACTCGGAGGTGCCGTGCGTTCGGTACTTGATCGGTCGGATCGTGAAGACGTACGGCTACATCAACCGCATTGTGCTAACACTTCCGCTTTCGGTCTATGAGGGTACGTGGACACACTCTCCCCCCTCGTTGCTATGCATCACATGATATTGCGTGTGCGTAGGATTTTTTTTGAAATTACTACGTTCCCCAACAGGTTCTTGGGTCTGCAAATCCGTTTCCATTTGACCATTCTATATTTGCGTTTGTATAAGCCGAATTCCAATAAAAAGCACCCTGTGCTTATCAACACCCGCATGCGTCCCTCCAGAGAGTAGATAGAAACCCATCAGGAACATGGGAAGGAATGAGAGGCAAGCGTTGATAAGGGCAACCTTGCCAGCTTGAGTGTTGTACCTGCCTCTCCAAGGCATAACTCGATTACCCACTTTTGTGATAGCCGGGGCAAAGTCTCTAGCCAGAAGTTTTTCAGGAGATATAGGGAGACCAAAATATTTGAAAGGGAAAGAGCCCAGAGAGCAGTTAAGAAATTGAGAGACCCGAAGAGCCTCAGCATCCGACACCTCTGTGACAATCACTTCACTTTTAGCAAAATTGATCTTAAGCCCCGACAAGGCTTCAAAACACAGCAAAAGGAACTTGAGGTGAGCAATACACTCGTCGTTAAGTTCAACCATGATAATTGTGTCATCCGCGTACTGGAGGTGGGTGATGCCCTGTGGAATGAGATGAGATAACAGGGGTGATGTGCCCAGCCTCCGCCGCCCTCGATAGGATGTGGGATAGAGCATCCGCTAGGAAGTTAAACAACAGAGGAGAGACTGGGCCCCCTTGCCTCAGGCCCCTGCCATTGGCGAAGAACTTACTGACCCTGCCATTAACAGAAACCGCAGTGTGGCTGCCCGTAACTAACCGCATAAGCCTGTGCACCACAGCCCCATCAAAGCCCTTAGCCAACAACACCTGACGCAAGAACTTCCAGCTGACTGAGTCATAAGCCTTCTCAAAATCAAGCTTAAGAATGACCGTCGTGGTGCCACGCACGCGGATATCATGGACAATCTCATGGAGACATAGGATACCATCCAAAATGAACCTGCCTTTGACGAAGGCGGACTGAAAAGGACTGAGAGCCCGATGGGCGATGGGGGAAAGTCGAGTGGTGAAACCTTTTGTCGGGAACTTCGCAAAGTTATTAATGAGGGCGATAGGTCTAAATTGCGTGATCTTGTCTGCACATTTGACTTTAGGGATAAGGGTAAGAACAACATAGTTCAACCGAGAAATGTCAACTGTCCCCAAACAGAAACCTTGTATGACAGCACACACGAGAGAGTGCAACTGTGGCTAAAACTGCCTAAAGAAAGGAATGGAGAAGCCGTCTGGGCCCGACACTGAGTTGGCATTGGCGGAGCGAATGGTGTCAAAGATCTCCTCATCAGACAGGGGGGTTAGCAAGGCATGGGCCATGATGCATGTAAGTGCATCTAGTGCCACCCCTAGTTGGTTTTGGAGTATTGATGACAAACCTGGTTAAGGGACTAATGTGTTTGTGAGAATTGCAGGATAACACAGGTAGTAGTCCCTCATTGATTCAGTTTACCTACCAGAGATGACCCCTAAAAATGTGTGAAGACATTGAAGACAATGGTGTTTGTGAAGATATTCACAATGAAGACTATGACATGAGAAGACATCGCATGAAGACTATGGAGTGCGAAGACATAGTTTTTTCGTAGTTTCCTTTTCTTCTTTGTTGAGTCATAGGAACCACCACACTGTTAAGTGGGGTCCAAGTGAACAAAGTCAAAGTGACTGAAGTGATGCTCAACCAAATCCTATGTCTTCGAGCGAAGACAATGAGAGCAAATCTTATCCAGAGCTAGATGAGTCAGCTTTACTTGTAGCCCAAGTCAAGCTGCCACGTGTGTTTGAAATCTGACTGTTGGACACGTGTCAGTTCCTTAGTGACCCAGGTTCATTTCGGAAAAATCAGGTCGGGTTGCCTCCTGGCTATAAATAGCCCACCCCCTACACCATAAATTGGTGGCTGCTCAGAGTTAGTGCACGGCTTTTGTCGTTTGAGAGCAACCCACCTCCGAAGCATTTGAAAGAAAGATCCTTGCGAGGACAAAGCCCAAAACACCCAGAGCCAAAGAGTGTTAGGCATCACTGAAGTCTTTCTGTCCGCGTGATCTGAAGACTTATTACACTTGAGGACTGTGAATCCTCCAGCCGGTTAGGCGTTGCGTTCTGAGCATCCAAGAGTCATTGTGGATTGCCGGTGAACGAAGTCTGTGAAGGTTTGGAAGTCTACCTTGAAGACTTACCAGAGTGATTGGGCGAGGACTAAGTGTCCTTAGCTCAAGGGGAATAAGGTGAAGACGCGGTCTTCTGAGTTGAATCTCAGCCTCCCTAACCAGACGTACAGTTGTCACAACAACTAGAACTGGTCCAACAAATCCTTGTCCTCACCAAGCAACTGGTTCTATCTCCTCCCTCACTTATTTACAGTTTGTCTTTGTGAAGTCATTTGCATTCTTGCGTGATCTGTTTGACTTCACTGTGTGACGACTATTGTTGTTTGGCTTCGTACTATCTTCCATCCTGATCTATACTACCTAGCTGCTAGTAGTCTTCATGCTTTCACTTTATTACTTACTTGACTATGGCTTGTCTAGTGTAGTCTACCTTCCGCTGCATGTCAATAGGTTCATTTCTATCGTTTGTCTTCAAAACCCCCGTGTTTTGAAGACTTTCATAAAAAATCGTCTATTCACCCCCCTCTAGTCGATAACTAGCACTTTCAATTGGTATCAGAGCAAGGTACTCCCTTGTTCTGTGTGATTCGGTTTAACCACCTGGAGTTTTAGCTATGTCAACTGCAGGGATAATCAAAGTCTCTGCTGCGTGCCCTGTCTTCGATGGCACTGATTACCCCTACTGGAAGAATAAGATGCACATGCATCTTGAAGCCATTGATGTCGACCTTTGGTATGTCGTCAAGAACGACGTTCCCAAGGCCAGTGAAGGTGTCACCCCTACTGATGTCAATAAGTTCATTCAACTGGATTCTACTGCCAAGAACATCATCTGTGGTCATCTGACCAAAGGACAGTATGGCCGTGTGAGTGCTCTGGAAACTTCGAAGCTAGTCTGGGACTGGCTCTCCAAGGTCAACGAAGGCATCTCAACCTAGAGAGACTCAAGGATCAGTGTTCCTCGCAACCTCTTCAACCGCTTCAAGAGAAACGACAATGAGAATGTCCAGCTCATGTTTGATTGCCTCACTGATATCACACATGAGCTTCATGCACTCGGCGCCACTGAGATCACCAAGCATGAAATCGTCAAGACACTCCTGAGATCACTTGACAGCTCGTTTTACACCCTGGCCCCGATGATTCAAGAACGCCCTGACTTCAAGACTCTCGATCCGTCTAACATACTTGAGAGGCTCAACACACATGAGTTCCAGTTATCTGAGAAAAGAGATATCTATGGTCCTAGCTATGGACGTACTCATGCTTTGAAGGCAAAGGCTTTTTCCTCATGTGAAGAAGAATCTGACTGCAGTTCTGGGGATCCTAAAGACATTGGAAAGGAGCTTGCTATGCTTGTGAAGAAGTGTCAGAAATTCACCAAGAAGAAAGGCTTCAGAAAGTCTTCAAGATCTAGCTCGAGAAATGATGAAGCTTCTACTCATGACCACAAGAAGAGAACATGCCACAAGTGCAAGAAACCTGGTCACTACATCTCTGAATGTCCTCAGTGGGACAATGAGGACAACAACAAGAAGAAGAGCAAGGAATATGATTCTGACGACAAGAAGAAGAAGAAGTCTTCAAAGTCCTCTTCCAAGTCTTCGTCCAAGTCTTCATCACATAAGAAGAGCTCATCTGGCAAGGCTCGTGCTTTTGTTGGCAAGGAGATGGATTCAGAGGAGGAGTCTGCTTCTGAAGAGGCAGAGGTGGAGTCTGAGGAGGAGTCCGACTCTGGTGTTGCAAGTCTGGCTCTAGCTACGGCCTATGTTGCCAAGTCTATCTTCAACACTGAAGACAATGGCTCCATCACTAACGCTGATGCTAATGACAAGGACGACTCTGCTCCCACCTACTGCTTCATGGCATGTGGTGCCAAGGGTATGACACCACATGCTTCAGAATGGATTATGGACAGTGGATGCACTAATCACATGACTGGTGATCGAAGTCTTCTCATGGACTCAACCTTACGTCCATCTAACAAGAGTCATATCACATTTTCTAACACTGGTAAAAGCAAGTTATTGGGTCTAGGTAGAGTTGTAATCTCAAAGGATCAGCACATGGATAAAGTGATGCTTGTTGAATCCCTTGGTTTCAACTTAATGTTTGTCTCAATGCTTTGTGATTTAAACATGATTGTGATATTCGGAAAATATCGATGCCTTGTTCTAATGGAATCTGACAAGTCTCTAGTCTTTGAAGGGTATAGGAAAGATGATCTGTATATGGTAGATTTCTCAACAGGACCACAGTTGGCCGTATGTCTTCTAGCAAAAGCTTCAGAGTGCTGGCTCTGGCATCAGAGGCTAGGGCATGCTGGCATGAGGAACTTGTACACTCTCGCGAAGAAGAAACATGTTGTAGGCATCGAGGGCGTCAAGTTCAAGAAGGATCATCTATGTGGTGCCTGTGAAGCTGGAAAGATGACTAGGGCCAAGCATCCCTCGAAGACAATCATGACGACATCTCAACCCTTCGAGCTGCTTCACATGGACTTATTTGGCCCTACTCACTAATCTACTCTTACTACCACTGCTTGCCTCTATGGCTTCGTCATTGTTGATGATTATTCAAGATATACATGGGTGCATATAATCCTCTACAAGAATGAAGTGCAGGATGTCTTCAGACGCTTCGCCAATCGTGCCATGACGAACTATGGCATCAAGATCAAGCACATCAGGAGTGACAACGGCACAGAGTTCAAACACATGCCTCGACACTTATCTTGATACATTGGGCATCACTCATGAGTTCTTTGCTCCATATACACCTCAGCAGAATGGCATCGTGGAGCGCAAGAACAGGACACTCATTGAGATGGCTCGGACGATGCTTGATGAATACAAGACTCCAAGGAAGTTCTGGCCTGAAGCCATTGATACTACATGCCACGTCATCAACCGTGTTTATCTTCACAAGCTTCTAAAGAAGACATCCTATGAGCTCCTAACTGGTAAGAAGCCAAACGTCAGTTACTTCAAAGTATTTGGTGCTAGGTGCTGGATCAAGGATCCACATCACACTTCAAAATTTGCACTGAAAGCACATGAAGGTTTTATGCTTGGTTACGGAAAGGACTCGCACTCCTACAGAGTCTTCAACCTCTTTCACTATAAAGTGGTTGAAACTGTAGATGTGCGGTTCGATGAGACTAACGGCTCGCAAAGAGAGCACCTGCCAAATGTGCTAGATGAAGTCCCTCCTAGTGAATCAATTAAGCTAATGGGAACTGGAGAAATCATACCTTCAGAAGCTCAGGCTGAAGAGGAACTTATCATTTCTGCGCCTAATCAACCTGAAGACAATGCTCAGCCTGAACCAATGCTCAAAATGAAGACAATGATCAGCAAGAGCAAAATCTTCGTCCAGTTCATCCTCGTGTTGCAAATGAAGTACAAATTGAGAAGAAAATTGATAGCATCAATGCACCTGGTCCACTCACTTGTTCAAGAGCAACACAACTCGCAAATTTCTGTGGGCACTTTGCATTTGTCTCAATATCTGAACCCAAGAAAGTTGTTGAAGCCTTCATGAAACCTGAATGGATTCAAGCTATGCAAGAAGAGTTTCAACAGTTCGAGCTGAACAATGTGTGGGAATTGGTCAAGCGTCCTGACTCTCGCAAGCACAATATCATAGGCACCAAATGGATCTATCGCAACAAACAAGATGAGCATGGTCAAGTTGTCAGAAACAAGGCTCGTCTCGTTGCTCAAGGATACACTCAAGTTGAAGGGATTGACTTTGATGAAACATTTGCTCCAGTGGCTAGGCTTGAAGCCATTCGCATACTGCTAGCCTATGCCAACCATCACAACATCATTCTGTATCAAATGGATGTGAAGAGTGCCTTTCTCAACAGCAAGATTGAAGAAGAAGTGTATGTTGCACAACCACCTGGCTTTGAAGATCCAAAACATCCTGATATGGTATACAAGCTCAACAAGGCACTGTATGGCCTCAAACAAGCCCCTCGTGCTTGGTATGACACACTCAAAGACTTCCTGAAGAGCAAAGGCTTCAAACCTGGTTCTCTAGATCCTACGCTCTTCATGAAGACATATGATGGAGAACTGTTTGTGTGCCAAATCTATGTGGATGACATTATCTTCGGCTGCACTAACAAGAAATACAGTGATGAGTTTGGACACATTATGCAAGAGCAATATCAGATGTCCATGATGGGTGAGCTGAAGTTCTTCCTAGGTCTTCAAATTCGTCAGCAAAGCAACGACATCTTCATATCTCAAGAAAAATACCTCAAAGATTGCTTGAAGAAGTTCGGTATGCAAGATTGCAAAGGATACACGACGCCAATGCCAACCAAAAGTCATCTGAGTCCTGACGCCAATGGTAAAGAGTTCGATCAAAAGGTATACCGCTCCATGATTGGTTCTTTACTTTATTTATGTGCATCTAGGCCAGATATAATGCTTAGTGTTTGCATGTGTGCCGATTCCAAGCGGCACCAAAGGAATCGCATCACTTAGCTGTGAAGCAAATTCTTTGATATTTGGCTTACACCCCAACACTAGGATTATGGTATCCAAAGGGCTCAGAGTTTGATCTAGTTGGATTCTCAGATGCTGATTATGCTGGTGACAAGGTTGATCGCAAGTCTACATCAGGCACATGTCACTTTCTGGGACGATCACTTGTCTGTTGGTCTTCAAAGAAGTAGAACTGTGTATCCCTCTCTACTGTTGAATCTGAATATATTGCTAATGGATCTTGCTGCGCTCAGCTTCTATGGATGAAGCAGACTCTCAAGGACTATGGCATCCATCTGAAGCAAGTGCCACTCTACTGCGACAATGAAAGTGCCATCAAGATTGCCAAAAACCCAGTTCAGCACTCGAAGACAAAGCACATTGAAAAATTCGTCATCACTTTCTCAGAGATCATGTCATGAAGGAAGATATTGATATCATTCACGTCAACACTGAAGAGCAATTGGCAGATATCTTCACAAAGCCCTTGGATGAGAAAAGGTTTTGCAAGTTGCGGTGTGAGCTAAATATCTTAGAATCCTCAAATGTCCTGTAATTGGACACACATCCTAACACTTATGCATGTTGATGACTTAGATGTGCAACACACGAAGTAACATATATCTTCAAATCAATGAAGACATACACTCTAAGTGTGAATACATTAATGCGGAATTTGACTTCGGGGTGCCCCGATAATTGTGCGCCGTGCCTGGGTCTAATACTTCCTATACGGTGGGTAACGCCACCACCAAACCTTTGTTTGAAGTGTTTTGTTTGTCATGTCATTTGCAAAAGTCTTCGCATTTGGTTTGTCTTCAACATTGATTTATCTTCATGTTTATCTTCTCAGCATTGATTTGGTCTTATTCAGATATATACATATATTCATGTTTTTTCCTCTACAACATTCACTTATAGCTATGTCTTCTTGCTTAAATCTTTTGATCTAAGTGAATGTGATCGGACCCTAACCTCTTCTGTGCTTCTACCTCAAATTCTATCTATCCAAACCATATGCATTCTATTGAAACTGTCAAATGTCTTCTCTGCGTCCTTGTCAGCAGAAGATACAGAGACAAAAGTTGAATCTGTTTTTAAATGCTATATCCTTATTGCCTGAAACTTGGAGAAGCCGGAACGACCACCCGACAGTCCAGGCGTGCGTGGGAACATGGAACAACTTCCAATGTGTTGCATGCTTGCCACGTGTCCCTCAGATGTGAACCGCCAGGGGCACCTGCGTAATTGCGCTGTGCTGTCCCTTTCCTTATAAATATACAACTCACCGCGGTCACAATCTCCTCTTCCACCTCGCCACCTCGAACAAACCCTAGCGCCTCCGCTAGCTCGCGTCGACGCCGGAGAAGAAGCGCTTAGCTGCCGTGACCTCTTCGACGCCGTCCTTACGCCGGCCGCGGACTTCGTCCTCTCCGCCGCCGCCATAGGTGTCTTCCGCCGCCAAGTTAGGGCGCGGGAGATTGAACTGCTCGGCCTCCCTCATAACTTCGTCTAGCAGTTCTTCGTGCGGTAATTAAATCTTACTTTTATAGTCTTTTTGATCCACCAGATCCATCCTTTTTCACCAAAAGTGGTTTCTTGACTTCCATATCTGGATCTATCTTGTTCTGAAACTCATATCATGCCTAGTATATTCACTTATGCTTCACAACTAGTTAGATTCCTCACTTGTACTTATTCTTGGATTCGTACAAATCTGGAACCAACTCTCACCATATAAGTGAATGTCTTCGCGCTATGAGGTCAATGTCTTCAAACTGATTTATCTTCAAAATCTTCTGAGAATGCATATGACCTCTTCCCTTCCCTCACACCTCTAATGCTGTCATAGGTACATGTCCGTGGGAGAATCCCTTGGTTCTCATAGTCTGCATTCATTTGCAGAATTCTTACAGCGTCACATCAATTCTCCTGAAGCCAGTTCCTGTCTGACCAGCAGACGGAAGCCTTTGACAGTTCTGAAGCCATTCAGTTTGAACTTCATGGCCACTGAAAAGTTGGCTAGAAAGGGCGGCAGACAGCGCCATGGGAATACATCCAAAGATTTGCCACCTGATCTGTATGAATTATACAAGACAGACCCTGACGAAACCTATGGCGAACGCAAGACTCAAATCCAATGGATTCGCAGGCATTGGGCAGAGCAATGGTTTCTGTACAGATATGTGACTGCTGAGTATGCAGAGAAGAATGCCATCAAGCGACCATGGGGAGATATTCTCTTAAAAAATCTTCCACCCAGGTCCAGAACTGAAGCCATTACTCAAGGCTTCTATCCTTGCATGGTCCGAGGACCACAGCCCGAGAATGCCGATCCATCCTCTCTGTTATGGTGTCGCGATGACAATCTGTTCAAGCGCAACTATAAGTTTGCCAAGGATTTTGCTGTGAAGAACAAGAAAGCATTTGGACTCGACTTCAACCCTGGTCCATCTGCTCCTCGGGCTGATGGCACTCGTGATGCTGAACCCAATGTCGTCAGGCCCTTCTACAATCTTGAAGGTCTCCTCACTCACATTGCTGTTCAGGGGGCAGCCGTGGAGCACTCTGATGACGACGCTGATACTGATGAAGCGCCAGCTCCACCTAAGCCATAGAAGTAGAAGAAAACAAAGGCTTCAAAGCCCTCTGCTGCACCTAAAGCTTCGCGTATGAAGCCATTGGCCACTGCACCACCTGAAGCAAGTGTGCAGTCTGAAGATCTTTCTCGTATCTCCAAGAAGACCGAGAAGTCTTCAAAGAAGAAGAAGCCCATCAAAAGTTCCGGGAAAGAACTGACCCCAGCTGCCGTTCTGAGGAATGAAAATGAAGCCATTGATCTGTCGAGTGACGAAGATCTTGGCGATGATCCTCTTGAGATGCTGATAAAGAGCAAACAAGAGGCGGAGATCTTTAACGATCTGCCCCTCTTTGATGTGGATATTTTGAATAACTTCATTGATGAATGGTTTGACAACCCAAGCCTCAGCATCGATGATCTTCAGCTTCCAATTGGCATCAGTGTCTCTTTCCACGGAGCCATTGCTAATGAGCTGGCTCTGGCTCAGAAGATCGTCGAACTGAAGAACAATATTGACCATGAGAAAGCTCAATTCAAGAGGAACATGGCCAAGCTCAGTGTGGCTAATGTCCAAAGCTTCAAGCAGATGCTGCATGACCTCAAGGAGCAGTTTCACAAGAAACGTGAAGAAGCTAAAGGATCAAGAGAGCGGATGAAAATCTCCGCAAGTAAATGCGTTCAAGTTCATAATGAGGCTGAAAAGCGCAAGGCACTTGGGCGTCCAGGCATCGACCCCAAGATGGCTGCCAAATAGAAAAAGAAGACTGATGTGGACCAAGCTGAAGCATCAGGGCGGGAAGCACCTCGCATTGTCTTCCCTGTCAGCATGACAGGCTCGAAGCCTAAGGTCCCCACAGCAGCTTCAGAACTGAAGAAGACAAGGGCAGCTGAGGCTGAAGCCAGAAAGCGCAAGCACAAGAATGCCACTGATGATGCTCCACCGACCAAGAAGCCGAAGACAAAGTCTTCGCGGAAAAATCATGCTGCTGCCACAGAGCCACTTGTTGTCGAGCCTATCTTAGTTGCTCGTCCTGCATCCGCAAACCAAGAGCGTCAGCTAGTCCTCCATGAGCCTACTTCCACAGAGGCTCCTGAAGCTGAAGACATTCCAGTTGTCGACCCCATCACAGCTGAAGACATTGGTCATCACGACAATGTAGATGATGATGAAGTCCTTCCTCAGATCGAGCACCAACCGGTATCATCGCCTATTCTCACGAACAACAAACTCATCAGCATTGGTCGTCCCCTGATGCCAATTGCTCAGGATGCATCGTGGCTGATCACCCCCAACAAGACACACCAAGCCAAGACACACCCAGTACACCCCCTCCTCAAGTCACCACTCCGGTGCTTGACGATGACAATTACATGGTGCAGACCACCCCATCTCCAAAAGCATCGCCCGCATTCCGTAGGCTTCACAAAGGCCTTAGGCCACAGGTCGCCATGCCGAGCGTTCCAGAAGGAGAAGTGCAACACAACTCAGTAGCACGTCAAGTGTTTCCTGACGCCACTCCAATTGCGAACGCCTCTGAGTCCGAAGCAAAAGCTGCTGAAGACATTCTGGCATCATCAGCCGATGACAACCAAGCACCGCGTCATGAAGAAGAGAGAGTTGCCACACCCCCCGTCACTCAAGAAAATGTTCTCGAGGAGAACGAGTTTGTGCCCGATCCTCCAGCTACTCAAGTGGAGGTTGAAAACACCGAGGCAGCCACCAACAACACTACTGAAGCCAATGACATTGTCATGGCTGAAGCTAATGTGGCGCCTGAAGAGAATATGGTGCCTGAAGCTAATGTTGCACCTGAAGCCAATGTGCAGCTTGAAGCCCATGTCAATGCCAATGCTCCTGTACTGCCTCCAAGGCCTCACACCATTGAGCAAGCATTTGATCATGGTCAACTTGTCACTGTTCGATGGCCAATTCTGGTTCCTCCGCCTGCTCCCGGACCACAGTTTGACTACCATGTGGAGCACAGGCCTCAGGTCCAGAAGCCAAAGCCTCGACTGCCAAGATTTCCTGGAGCTGCAACTTCGCCAGGATCATTCAATGTCAATAGCTTCAGGGCTCACAATACCTTCTTTGACAGTGCAAAGAACCCTTACTCAAGGCCAAGAATCTCATCTGATCACTTCTGAAGCTATCAATAGCGTAGCTATTACTCATGCATCTTATACAATCAAGGGCGAATCTTTCCTCACATGCATCTGGATTGTGAAGCCATTGCTGGTCTGCCCTGCTTGGAAGAAGCTCTAGACTACTTCAGAGATGCTGGACTTCTGCAGTTTGTCACTGACAAAGAGCATTGGAATGAGGAGCTTCTGCTACAATTCTATGCCACTCTTCACATTCGCGGCTACAACAGGGATCTGAAGACTTGGGTCCTTGAGTGGATGACAGGTGATGTACACCATGAAGCCAAAGCCCAAGATATAATTGAGCTTACTTCCCTGCCCACTCCAGGTGAACTCTATGAACCTGGTTGTCAGCTTCACCGCAATGCTTTGGAGAGCATATTTCATAAGCCTAAGCCAAACACGAGTCAAATGCTCAGCATGATGAAGCCACTGCCACGAGATGCTGAATATCCAAAGGTATTCTTTGTTGAAGAACTAGAGTATCTGCCCCGCACCATTTATCATATTATAAGGCGAACTCTATGGCCTGTCAAAGGACATTCTCCTGCAGCCAAGCTTGAAGGTGCAATGAAGACATTGGTTTTCTATATCCTCAATGGCATCAGCTTCAATGCTCAAGATTTCTTCATCAGACAACTTGCAGCTTCTGGAGTCGATCTCTTTGGCCTGAAATTTTATGCTCCATGGGTGATGCGCCTAATCAAGCTTCACTCTTCTGTCAACTATCAGCCCTCTGCGCGCAACCATCTTATCTTCTTGCCAGAGGTTGATATGTCTGTAGAAGCCATCTACCCTGAACCTGCCAAGGAGCCAATATATCTTCACAATGTCGATCGCCAAAGCTTCACGCAACCCATTGAAGGAGTTCTTGCTGCAACTCGTGTTTATCCTCTAACTGGTAACACACGTGCACCTCATCGTGCAACTACTGAAGCCACTGAAAGCACTATTGCTCAAAGGCCTCGGAAGCGTTCTCGCGTTCTCAATGACCGAGAGCTTCTCGTGGCCTTGCATCAAAAACAAGATAAGCACCATGACTGGCTGAAGCGTCAAATGCAGAGTCTCTTGGTGGATGTTAATCGCATTAGAAATCTTGCCACCAAGAATGCCTTCGTATCTCATGAAGCCTGTCGGAGGTCATGGAAGAGTCTGACTTTGCTAAGCTCCAAAGATGATCTTCGCGAAGATGGCTTCACTGAGTGCTACAAGTTTGATTCCACGCCTCCCCGCAATGCCGTCTTGCACCGTACTCCTTCCTTAGAAGACTCAGAGTTTTCCTCCTCGGCTGCAACAGTTAATGCTAGAGTCGTCGATGACGAAGATGATGCTACTTCTCCAACCACTACCTTGCCGCGTCTCGACACTGCACCAGGCCCCTCTGCACCACCGAACTCCAACGTCGACCCTGCACCTTCATCTTCTCCCGATGGGAACGAGTAGATGCTCTATGTCTTCAAACCTTTTTGGTCCTTACTGACAAAAAGGGGAGAAGCATATGAGTTGATAGTCTTCAAGCGGGTCCATATGGGTGGTTGCCTTATATTTTGCCAAGTGGTTACAACTCTCGTTTTGATACATTTGGTTCTTTTGGGCTGTAACACTTAAACTTGATGGTCGTCTGCTACTTTTCTTGCTATTTTGTGATGCGATGATAAATTCCGCATGAAGTCATTCCGCAGATGTCCATTTTTCATTATGCATGTCATTATCTTTGCTATATCTTTATATGCATGATGAATTGTCTTCATATGTTGAAGAGGATCTCCACAAGTAAAACCTGCCATGTGCATTTGCATTCAAAAGCAAACTACTTATATGCACATCTTCGGGGGGAACCTTTTGCTACTTATGAAGACAATACCTTAATCCTTACAATTTCACATACTTTTATCCTCGTTGAAAACTTCAACCAGTTTGTAATCAATCACCAAAAAGGGGGAGATTGTAAGTGCATCTAGTGCCACCCCTAGTTGGTTTTGGAGTATTGACGACAAACCTGGTTGAGGGACTAATGTGTTTGTGAGAATTGCAGGATAACACAGGTAGTAGTTCCTCATTGATTCGGTTTACCTACCAGAGATGACCCCTAAAAAGGTGTGAAGACATTGAAGACAATGGTGGTTTGTGAAGATATTCACAATGAAGACTATGACATGAGAAGACATCGCATGAAGACTATGGAGTGCGAAGACATAGTTGTTTCGTAGTTTCCTTTTCTTCTTTGTTGAGTCATAGGAACCACCGCACTGTTAAGTGGGGTCCAAGTGAACAAAGTCAGAGTGACTGAAGTGATGCTCAACCAAATCCTATGTCTTCGAGCGAAGACAATGAGAGCAAATCTTATCCAGAGCTAGATGAGTCAGCTTTACTTGTAGCCCAAGTCAAGCTGCCGCGTGTGTTTGAAATCTAACCGTTGGACACGTGTCAGTTCCTTAGTGACCCAGGGTCATTTCGGACAAATCAGGTCGGGTTGCCTCCTAGCTATAAATAGCCCACCCCCTACACCATAAATTGGTGGCTGCTCAGAGTTAGTGCACGGCTTTTGTCGTTTGAGAGCAACCCACCTCCGAAGCATTTGAGACAAAGATCCTTGCGAGGACAAATCCCAAAACACCCAGAGCCAAAGAGTGTTAGGTATCACTGAAGTCTTTCTGTCCGTGTGATCTGAAGACTTATTACACTTGAGGACTGTGAATCCTCCAGCCGATTAGGCGTCGCGTTCTGAGCATCCAAGAGTCATTGTGGATTGCCGGTGAACGAAGTCGGTGAAGGTTTGGAAGTCTACCTTGAAGACTTACCAGAGTGATTGGGCGAGGACTAAGTGTCCTTAGCTCAAGGGGAATAAGGTGAAGACGCGGTCTTCTGAGTTGAATCTCAGCCTCCCTAACCAGACGTGCAGTTGTCACATCAACTGCAGCTGGTCCAACAAATCCTTGTCCTCACCAAGCAACTGGTTCTATCTCCTCCCTCACTTATTTACAGTTTGCCTTTGTGAAGTCATTTGCATGCTTGCCTGATCTATTTGACTTCACTGTGTGACGACTATTGTTGTTTGGCTTCATACTATCTTCCATCCTGATCTATACTACCTAGCTGCTAATAGTCTTCGTGCTTTCACTTCATTACTTACTTGACTATGGCTTGTCTAGTGTAGTCTACCTTCCGCTGCATGTCAATAGGTTCATTTCTATCATTTGTCTTCAAAGCCCCTGTGTTTTGAAGACTTTCATAAAAATCGCCTATTCACCCCCCTCTAGTCGATAACTAGCACTTTCAATGCGATTCTGGTCGGAGACCCTATCATTATCGATCAACAGACTGTCAATTAAGCAGCGACGATGTCTACCATTAGCAATAGCAAAAAAATAGGCCGTGGGAGAGTCGCCTTTCAAGGTCCAATTAATGGTACCCCTCTGTTTCCAATACACCTCAGCCTGACGATACAACTACATCAAGGCCTCTTCAAGGGAGTACGGCAGCTACCATTCCTGGTCAGAAAGCGCAGGACCATCAGCCCGAGTATCGAGAGAGTTAATTTGACTCGTCAGGCGCTCCTTATCTCTATGAATGTCCGCAGCCCGGTTGCGGGCCCAGCCACGCAAAAATCTAAGAATGAAATAAGAGCATTGGTGCTAGTCATCCATTGGCCCAAAGGAACGTCTATCAGCAGCAAGGAAGGAAGTGATTTTGGCCGAGATCAAGTTGCCGAAGCCATCGACCAGAAGCCAAGAAGCGTCGAACTGGAAACGAGGGGGAGCAGATAATGATTGGAGCCCGACGTCCAGGATAAAGGGGCGTGGTCTGAACCAACAATGGACAAGTCTCTCAGCGAAGCGCGAGGGAACATATTGTCCCATCTAGGGCAAATAAGAACACGGTCCAGAACAGAGCGAATGACAGAGGCCTGATGGTTAGTCTAAGTAAAGAGAGCTCCCACCCTAGGGATCTCGCGGAGAGCACAATTGCGAATGAAACCATTGAAAGCATCAGCTAGTGACCAAGACAAGTTGGAAGTATTCTTATCCGAAGGCAAGCATAAGAGGTTGAAATCACCACCGATCAACAATGGAATGTTACAAGAATCAATTTTGGTCGCAATTTCTGAGCAGCCACCTCTTTAGCCTTAGCAATGGCTGCCTGGGAGGCTTCATTAGCCCGCACAATAGCCAGAATAGCGGATGGGGATCCGAAGCTAGAATCGAAAGTAATGCCCACGTCCGAGAGCACATGCAACAGATGTTCGAATGCGAAGGTAAAACCAACCGAACAGGGAACACTATGGCGAGGGGAAGACAACGAACATTAGCTGGTGCAACATATCTAGAACATGTATTAGCGTTTCCTGATCGGGGTCAAATATGCAACACTTGTCATCAACAACACGTCAAACAAAGTTAAAAAACACACGTCAAACAGAGGAAATCCGACGACATATTCATACGAGAAAAACCGTTTCATACTATAACAATAGAGCATTGGGCTTTAAGCACGTTTTCGGCATCAGACAGAGGTGAAGGCGAAACGCGCCGCCGCCGACACGGTGCACAGTAAAAGGTCTCCGCCTTTTCGCAGATCCCGACAATCCTTCCTCCTCCCTGTCAGACCTAGATGGTCTGACGGACTAAAATTCAGAAATACACTCAAAATTCAGAGAACTAGCACCTTCAGGGCTGAATTTCAGAGGAAAGTTAACTAAGGTTTTGGTACAAGCGAGACCAACCGGGAACACCTGCGGCTAGGGTTTACCCCAAGAAGATAAGCATGAGCATGCAGGCTCTCAAAACCTGGCTATATAGCCTTACAAGACTCTAGAAGGTGCGAGAAGCGCACATGGAGGAGAGGGGAGTGGTTGAGCTTTCTAGAGAGATCAACAGCGACGCCTTGACCACCCAGAGCCGTCTGATGGAAGATCAACGCACCACGTCTTCTGTAGCTTGCCGAAGCGGTATGAAGCCACCAGGAGCGTTGGATGGAAGATGGACGGTTCCCACAGCTTCATGCCCATGGTTAGAAGTCTGAATTCAACTGAATCACGAAAACAGAGAGAACACTGCAACTGGGTCCTGACAATTCCTCCCGTGCGAGACCAGACCTGTCCTCAGGGCTGAAAGGAAGGAATCACCTTCTGAATGAACTGAGCATCCTCCCAGGTGGCGTCCTGCAATGGCAAGTTGACCCACTTGATCTTCCAGCATACTACTGGTATGTCGATGTCCCCCTGGGTTCGAGGAACCAATTTCCTTTCCAGAAGCATTTCTGGTTCCAGTAGGATTGTGCCATCTGGGTTGATCAATGGAAGTTTGGGATTGGGCACAACAGTAGGGCTGATGTGTTTCTTTAACTGGCTGATGTGGAATGTGTGGTGAAGCTTGCAATCCTCTGGTAACAGCAGCTTGTAAGCGACCTTGCCTATTTTTTGTAGGACTTTGAAGGGGCCATAGAATTTTGAATGAAGCTTCAGGCACCAGTGAATGCTTAGTCTGGTATGTCTATACGGTTGCAATTTTAAGTAGACCATGTATCCCACTTCCAAAGACCTTTCACTTCTCTTTTTGTCTGCATAATGTTTCATTCTTTCCTGTGCTCTGAGTAGGTTGCCCTTGATCTGATTGGCCGTCTGTTCAGCAGTGAGCACAGACGGTAATGTGTCAGTGCTGTCCTCAGGATATAAAGCAGCTTCAGCTAGCATTTGAGGTTTCCTGTTGTACAAGGCCTGAAATGGTGTGATTTGGAGAGCTGTGTGAAAGCTTGTATTGTACCACCACTCAGCCAGGGAAAGCCACTGGTGCCACTTAGTTGGTTTGAGGAAAGCCATGCATCTTAAATAATTATCCATGCACTGATTAACCCTCTCGGTTTGACCGTCTGATTGGGGGTGATAGGAGGTACTAAGGTGGAGTTTAATGCCCAGCTTCTTGAAAAGTTCCTGCCACAAGTTGCTAGTGAAGATCTTGTCCCTGTCAGTTACTATCACGGATGGAAGACCATGGAGCTTAAAAATATTATCCACAAAAGCCCGTGCTACAGAGCTGACAGTGATTGGGTGTTTCATAGCAATAAAATGGCTGTACTTGGTGAACCTGTCCACAACCACTAGGATTAAATCCTTGTTGTTGGATGTAGGCAGCCCCTCCACGAAATCCATGCTAATATGGCACCAAGCAAAGTCAGGGACCGGCAGTGGCTGTAACAGGCCAGGATATCTGCAATGCTCTGCTTTGTTGATTTGGCAAACAGGACACTGTTTGATATAGTCTACTATTGCTTGTTTCGTGCCAGGCCAATGGAATAGTAGCTTGATTCTCTGATAAGAAGCTCTATGACCTGAGTGACCCCCCAATTCAGAGCTGTGTAAAGCAGCAATTAATTTGTTTTGAAGGGGTTTGCTGTTTCCAATCACTACTCTGTCTTTGTATCTGAGAATACCATTCTGGAAAGTGTAGTTGGGCAAGCCTGCAGGATTAATGGATAATTGGGTGATGAAGTCCTTGCACTTGCTGTCAGATTTGTAAGTATCAGTAACCTCTCCTATCCAAGCAGGTTTGGCTGTACTAACAAACAAACTATGGAGTTTGTGTTGCACTCTTGAAAGTGCATCAACAACTCTGTTGGTATTTCCCTTCTTGTACTCAATTGTGTAGTTGTATCCCAACAGTTTAACCAAGAGTTTATGCTGAATGCCTTCAGTAAGTTTCTGGTCTTGAATGTACCTTAGACTTTGTTGGTCAGTTCTTATTATCAGAGAAGAAGCTAAAAAGTAATGTTTCCAGTGTTTGAGTGCTTCTATAATGGCCAAAGCTTCCTTGTCATAAGTGGACCAAGCAGTAGCTCTAGGTCCAATTGCTTTGCTGAAGTAAGCAATGGGCCTTCCACCCTGCATGAGAACAGCACCAATTCCATAAGCACAAGCATCAGCTTCTAGCACAAATGGTTTTGTGAAGTCAGGTAGAGCAAGGACAGGAGCTTGGGTCATCGTATGTTTTAGGGTGTTGAATGCCTCTTGCTGCTCATTTGACCACTGGAAATTGTCCTTCTTAAGGGCATTGAAAAGGGGTTTGCAGATATATCCATAACTTTGCACAAATCTTCTGTAATACCCTGTGAGGCCCAAGAAACTTCTCAATTGTGAAACATTTTCAGGGGCATGCCATTGGGTAATTGCTTCAATCTTCACAGGGTCTGTGGCAACCCCATCTCCCCTAATAATGTGGCCCAGGTACTCCACCTGAGGTTGAGCAAAAATACATTTGCTTAAGTTGACCACCAGTTGATTTTCCTGTAGGGTTTTAAAAACCTCCTCCAAGTGTGCCAAATGGTCCTCCAATGTTTCACTGAATATCAGTATGTCGTCAAAGAAAACCAAAACAAATTTTCTGAGATATTTCTTGAGGATTTTGTTCATTAGCATTTGAAAAGTGGCAGGAGCATTGGTTAGGCCGAAAGGCATGACCAAATATTCATAATGTCCACAATGAGTAGTGAAAGTAGTCTTTTCAATGTCTTCCTCCTTCATTCTTATTTGGTGATAACCACTCTTCAAATCCAATTTGGTAAACACAGTAGCCCCATGAAGCTCATCCAGCAAATCCTCAATAACTGGAATAGGGTATTTGTTCTTGATAGTTTGGGAATTTACTTTTCTGAAATCATTGCACAGCCTCCAAGACAGATCCTTCTTTCTAATCAGAATAGCTGGAGAAGAATAAGGGCTAGAGCTGTCCCTAATTATTTGCTTATTGACCATGTCCTGCATGATTGTCTCCATAGCATTCTTCTGATGATGTGGCAGTCGATAAGGTCTTTGATTGACTACTTTGGCCCCGGGCATAAAAGGAATTGCATGGTCACAAGCCCTAGCAGGGGGCAGCATAGTAGGACTAGAGAAGACCTTTTTGTATTTTCCCATCATGGCCTTAATTTGAGGATGCACAGGGGCCTTTGGTGTAGCTTCAGGCTGTAGCTTGTTTACAACAATGACTGCCCCACAAACTGATTGCTCCAATATATGCTTATCCATGCTAGATTCAGTGACAGGACCAGATGGCAAGCTCTCATCCGAGAAAGTGACCAACTTTTGTTTGTCCTTTGTAATCTGAAATTCCATAAGGTCAAAATCTAACTTCACAGGGTTGTGGGTGGACATCCAATCAGCTCCCAAGATAATGTCATAGCCCTGAAGTTTTAGAATTCTAAAATCTGAAACAAATTCCTCTCCCTGAATGATGTATGGACAGTTTGGGGCCATGAATTCAGTCCATAAAGTGCCTCCATTGGCCACCAACACCTTTGTTTTCTTAGTGGGTGTAAGATGGCACTTGCTCAAAGTAGCAAAAGCAGGGGACATGAAGGTTGCAGAACTACCACTATCAATTAGGGCAGTAGCAGGGAGTTTTCCCACCATTACTGTGACAGTAAAACTGAATTTGGAATTGCTGATTCCCATTAAGGCATGCATGGAAATTTGTAACTGCTGTTGATCAGGTGGTTCAGCAATGTCTTGTTCCATTTCTTCAGACATTTTAGTGACATAGACCAAATCAGTATCATCAGGGTTCTGTTCTTGCAAGGCCTGAATTTGAGCTAGGTTGCTCATTTTACACACCTTTTTGTGCCTAGGAAACCAAGTCTCCTTGCATTTATAGCAGATACCCTTGAGTCTTGCTTGTTGAATAATAGCCGGAGTGTTATTAATGTTAGTTCTGGGTTGTTCCAGCACCAATGATTTCCTGGCAGCTGTGGGAGGGAACTGAGCAAAATTCCTTCTTGGGGGTTGGGCTTGCTCCATTCTTCTAGCTAGCCAGATTGCTCTTTGTAAATCAGCAGGTTCATGACACTGTACATAGTGTTGTATGCTGTCATGCAAGCCAGCTATGAAACAGTTTTTGAAATAGTCATTCGGGAGGGCAGGATTGTCCCTCCTCATGAGATTCATATGCTGTTCAAATTTGAGGATGTAATCATTGAGGCTGCCTGACTGATTGAGGGCATGGAATGCTCTGACATTATCACAAACAGAATTTTCGGTAAATCTATCTCCCACATGTCTGCAAAATCTATACCAGGGCAGAGTGTTAGCTTGAAATCCCGTGCCTCTCCACCATTCCATTGCAGGACCAGTGAGGTATGTGACTGCAATTTCTATTTTACTTTCCGTAGGAGTTCTAGCAGCATCAAAATACATTTCAATGGTTTGTATCCACGAGTCTGTGCCACTTCCATCAAATTCAGGAATGTTCATCTTGGCAGGTTTAACCAGCACTAGAGGTCTTCGGATATCATTCTGTACTTCTCTGTTGGCCTGAGCATTTCTCCTTAGCAGCTCTAATTGAGCCTCTGCTTCAGCTTGAGCATTAGGAGGGAGAGGAGGCAGGGTAACGGGTGGCTGCACTGGTTGTGGAGCTTGCAAAGCCAATCTATTTTCCAACACAGTTTGGACTGGCCTGTTTTGAGCGAAATGTGGGTGTCTGTAGGGGGGCTTGTTACTTCCATCCAGCTGCAGTTCCTTACCAGTGTTGACATCCACTAGAACCGCAGATCCTGCTGTCTCAGGAGTGTGCAAGCCCTCTCCAGGTTTTTTAGCAGGGCCCTGCGGGGTCGCATTGATGCTTGTTTCCGGAGCCTCCTGAAGAACTGGGGGTGGGACATCTCTGGTTTGGGGAAATGAAGTAATGAACTTGTTCAAGCAAGATTGCAGCTCACCCAAGGTCTTTTGCACTGACTGAAAATTGTTTGATACATGTTCTCTAAAATCCAGGAAATCCTTTCTGTCCAGCTCTCTGTTCTGCTGTAAGGTTTTAACGTCAAGTTGCAGAGATTGGAACTCCAGAGATTGAGTGCTCGATGAATCACCTTCTCCCCCCATACTGTGAACTAGGACTAGTAGGAAGGAATTAAGTTGGCAGGGAGCCAAACGACCTTACTACCGACGATCCAGCAAGAGAAAGGAGGGAATTTTACCACAGCACAAGGCTGCAACCTGACCTTACTCTTGAAGATCCTACCGCCGCCACGCCGCCGCCGTCGCCGCGCCGCCAAGAAGTACTCTGGATCCGGGAGGGTGGTGGGATTTTACTACCAAAGCAAGGGGCTTCAGTAACCACTAACCTGACCAGACCAGCAGCCGAATTTCACCGCCGCCTGCGCCACCTAGAAGCACCGCCGCCGGGATCGAGGGAGAAAAAGAGAATTTTACGGCTCCTCCAACTCTTTTCTGGCCCCCAAATCCAGCTCGCCGCCGAGGATCCAACCTTGCTCTGAATACCAAATGTCAGACCCAGATGGTCTGACGGACTAAAATTCAGAAATACACTCAAAATTCAGAGAACTAGCACCTTCAGGGCTGAATTTCAGAGGAAAGTTAACTAAGGTTTTGGTACAAGCGAGACCAACCGGGAACACGGGCGGCTAGGGTTTACCCCAAGAAGATAAGCATGAGCATGCAGGCTCTCAAAACCTGGCTATATAGCCTTACAAGACTCTAGAAGGTGCGAGAAGCGCACATGGAGGAGAGGGGAGTGGTTGAGCTTTCCAGAGAGATCAACAGCGACGCCTTGACCACCCAGAGCCGTGCGATGGAAGATCAACGCACCACATCTTCTGTAGCTTGCCGAAGCGGTACGAAGCCACCAGGAGCGTTGGATGGAAGATGGACGGTTCCCACAACTTCACGCCCATGGTTAGAAGTCTGAATTCAACTGAATCACGAAAACAGAGAGAACACTGCAACTGGGTCCTGACACTCCCCCGCTGTTCAAATTGGGACGTCATATTCCTCCTCTCCCGCAGATCGAATCTCGAAAGTGAGGTACACTGTATCGAGCCCTAGAATTTGCATCCACCTATTGTCCCTGCAAATTCCACGGATACACTTTAGTTGATTCATTGCTTGTTATCTATCAGCAGTTCCATGTCCCATGATTAATCTGGTTGTGAAGGAAATCGAGGAAATAAGAAGCAAGATGCCTGGCGTGCTATACTACAGAAGGGTTCCTCCTTCTGAACCTCGAGAGCCAGACTCCCCTTCCTCGCCTGAAACTCAATTTGTGGGTGATGAACATTCTCCTTCGTCTTTACCTCTTCTCGATCAGAGCCCCAATATGTAAGTTGAATGAATCGTCTCGTGCTTATATGTTTGATTGGTTATAGCATCATATATTAGCCTTTGGTCATCTGAATTTTTATTTCTATTTGGCCTGACACTGTGATGCGAATATCAAGCCTCCAGCTTGAAGAAAACAATCCTACATTGCCACTTTTTCATCCTGACCACGAGATGTAAGTCAGCTTTTGATGGATTTATCTCTCTTATCAGGAAGCATACATAAATATTTGTAGACAAACTTCTTTGTGAACCATTGCCCAAAGTTCATCAGTTTGACCTATATGATTGCCTTGCTCATCACCATGTTTCCACAAATCGATCATCCGTGCTTTCCCATGTGCACTACATTATGATGAAATAGTCAGGGTCTGCAGCAGCTCCTTTTATTTTGTTGTCAAATTCATAATGCATGATAACCATGCCTATCCTTTTTAACCTTTTGGTAAAATTTTGGTGGTCTGACAGTGAGGACTACGCAGCGGATTCTCCAGAGTGGCACTCCTCAGATGATGAGATGGTCCAGAATTGCCAGCTGTATGACTATGAGGGACGTCTTCAAAGGCAATCTGATGACTATGCAAACCTCGCATTGGAGCACTACAACAACGATGAGAAGAATGAGGTAAAATCTATCTTGATCTCAATCTTGTTCATTAGTGTGGATTAAATATTGTTATACACCAGAAAACTGCAATTTGCACTTTACTATTACTCGACTGTATTTAGTATTTTCATGTGTGCTTTTAGAAAAACATATAGTTGGCAGTCTAAATTTTTTGGTTTCTAGCCACACATGGCCACCCTCTAGGCAGGCACAATTTAACCAAGGCGAGTGTTTGGTTTTTGCCACACCTTAGACAAGATGCTTTTTCTAACAAATAGAGGACATATGCCATACACTTAGAAAGTGGGGCAATATTCCCTTATGCAAACCAAAATGTGGCTAAGACTTTATGCACCTATAGTTGGGCAAGTTTGGCAAAAATTGTGTGGCACACTACGGCAAACAGTCCCACATGATTCGCCGTTCTCTAATGATTTTCTCCCTCCTTTCCGGTTTATAGGGTTTATCTCAATTTTTTCATTTTTCCGATTTAAAGGGCTCATCTTCATCTCCTTTTGAGATTCCAAGGCGCATTAAATCTTTGCATGCAAGAATTAAAAAGGAACTCACCAATGCGTGCGATTCTACTACTTATCTAGTGGTCAAGAATGCATGCATTGCCATTAATCCCAATTAATGCATGAATTTAGTATGGATAGTTTTGTAAAGTACGAGATACATTCCTCCACTCACCATGTGCCTTGGTTGATGAGATTTTAGATTTGAGCCTTATAAACCGGAAAGGAGGGAGTATCATTTAGTTTTCCGTCTCCTTCCACTATCATATGATCATCAGGCAACTACCTAATCATCAGGCAAGGTAGTTGCAGTCTTGCAGATCCATGTTGGCTATGCTTCCCATCTCTCACAAATTAGTGGGTTCTTGCGTGATGCATATGTGGAAGATAAATAGCATACAACTTTTGTTGGGTGGTTCTTTGTTGTTTAGTTAATCAGTAACCAGAATAATTTGTCCAAGTCCATTGATGACCACTCTATGCCTATCTGCACCTGTGTCAAGCTCACCATTTTTCGGTTAGATCAGTGTACATTAGAGATAATGTAAACCGTGGATTTTAAACTTAGTTGTCTTACATCAAAATATCAACAAATGTCGTATTACACCATTTGTAGTGTACCATACTTTTTTGGCTAGGTCAGTTGTCATGCAAATTCTACGGACCTATAAAAGGTTATATAGGATTACTAGCAAACTGACAAAAGATCATATCATTAATAATATTACAACGGATCAACAGCTTCTCGTGTTTCTAATTATCTCGTATTACTGTGTTACTATTAACTCCTATACTTAATACTTCTTCATTTACTTTAGTGTAATAATAAAAAAGACTGATATTTTTAGTTTCATTCTTATAAAGTATGTGTTGTTTGAATAATTCTTAATTTTTAATTGTGTATGCTAGATCAAGTATGAGTTAATCAAAGCGATAATCAGCAGTGCAATGTGGAATCAAGTTTTATATGGTCATGTAAACTTCATAGCAAAAGGCACTTTGAAGAATTCAAAGGAGGAGTTCTTCTTTGCAGAGCTACGATATGAATATGATGTAGGTGATTATGTGCCTACGTGCATAGTTGCTCTTGAAGAAAATGAAAGAGTTGGTTAGTTCTACACGGAAATTTGAATTTGTTCTTCGTATTGAATCCCGACTTATTAATCATCATTTTTGCAGATGGGTTTGGGGGAACTGAGAGTGAAACGGATCGCATGACTAAGCGTATTGATAATCAGCACTACTATGCTTGTGGAGAGCTAGTTAAGCACCCAGCAGATGGATCATTGTACGAGGCTAGTCACATTGCAAATCATTGTTGTTATGGCCATTGGTACTGAAGATACTATTATGGGTGTTGGGATCGAAGCAACTAGACGATGTAATATTATACAATACTTGTTTTAGAAAGAACCACTCTCTGGCATTTTGTACAGGTCAAGAGTATCTAACAACATTTTCTACATTGAGAGCTTCTTTATAGTAGACCTATGTGTTGCAAAATTACACACTGACTAGCATATTGATGCGCAAATATCTGGAAGTAAAGAATCACTTCTTGAATCTCCTGGAGGATGTGGTAGCTTTGTGTTCAGGCAATCAGTTCCAACGAGTATGGACTGCAGGACTTCTCCTGTGCCATCACCACAGCGTCTCGGCATGCCAAGTGCCCCAACCTCAGAGGGTCAGCAAGCACTGTTATTATCATGCACCATGACGCCCGTGCCTTCCTTTCCCTGTAATGTGTCTACATCTCCATCAACATTCAGTTTGGTCCAGCCTGATGCCAAAGCAGTACAACTGGCTAGTCCTGTAATATTATAAGACTGGCTTGTGACCAATGATTGTTAGCAATAGTGTTGTAATAGTGTCTGTTATATTAATGAAAGAAGTCTACTTTTGTACATTGGAGTTTGCATGAAGTTCATTTTTGGACCTGAAATGATTTGAAACAGGTCCTTAGGTGCAGTAAAGCTTTTCATAAGCATTGAAAGAACGGTTTGCTGAGACAAATTATAAGTGGTGACACAAAGACGGAAGCAACATCTGGTTGGTTGTAGTGGGGAGTATCATATACTAGTATCATTCATATGATACTACATCCGTAGTGCATAGTATCATATTGTATGTTGGTATCATAGGATAATTCATTTATTGCCATGAAGGAGGACACATAGTAGCACATCATTTAATATGATACGTGTCGGCATGCGTGTGCACGACACGTGTGTGACATCGTGGACTAAAAATGTCTCTTTGTTGGTTCGTAGATGCGGCACGAAGGCATGGATCTACGCTACTGAAATGCATGAAATGGACATGATGGTTGACCCAGGTTCAGGCCACATGATCGTGTAATACTCTACTCCTGCTTTTTGTGTGTTCATGTGGTGGATTTGTAAGCTACAAGTCCTTCCGGGGAACGGGGAAGCT